>NW_010228184.1:0-1070 GCF_000690775.1 Eurypyga helias
CTGGCTGAATCCAGCACAGTGCTCTATCTGAAGCAAGAGAGACAGAGTTGAAAATACTGAAGGAATTTAAAGAGGTACCCTGGGAATTCTGAGGTAAATGAGAAACAGTTATAGGATTATTAAAACTGATACAGCCAGTCCACATAAAACAAAGGCAGGATCACCTCCCATGGTAAAGCTGTACCCAATTCCCCCCCAGTACCAGAAAAGTCGTCAAAAACAAATTCATCAATATCTTATTAAGGGTATTTTACAAGAATGTGAGTCAGAGATACCATGCTGTGCTAAATTCTTTACTGTGATTGATCTGGCTGCTGCATTTTTCAGCATGCAGATAGACAAAAAGTCAACCATTGTTTGCCTTCACTTGGTAAGGAGAGCAACTAACATGGACACACCTTCTGTAAGGGTTTACTGGGTCCCTTGCCATACTCCTGGATACTGAAGAAAAATTTGGAAGATACAGACTTACCTGGGAGTTCAGTTTTAGTACAATATGTAGACGACATTATTAGTCAGTAAAAACTATGATAGCTGTTTGTTAGATACCGTATATTTGTGTACCATATCAGCAAGGAAAGGTCATCATGTATTTCCATCCGAGTTACAGCTGTGTCTAAAGGAAGTGAAGTATTTAGGTGTGGGAAACCTCGGCTGGTCCGAGGGATTGGAATGCAAGCTTAACATTGACCTCGAGCAGATAACCGTGTACCCTTGAAGTGTCCGGAAAGTCCCGAGAAGAGCTGAGTAAACAAGATCAAGGAACTGCCTCCGCAAGTAGAAGTAGTTTATCGAAGATGTAACAAAGAAAAGGTCATCCAATCATGAACTGTTGGTCTTTGAGTGAACCAATCTGTATGGACATCTTAAGAAAGGTATAAGAAGGGCTTGTGAAAACAATAAAGGGGCCTTCTTTTGGCTTTTGTGCACAATTCCGTGCGTGTCGTGACTGTCTCAACAGTGACATTTAGGGTTTATTTTGAATGAAGGACAGCAGTAAATAGACCCAGAAAAGGTGAAAGCTAGAGCTGAAATTCCATGGCCTGTGTCATTGTTTAACTCCGGCTAGC
>NW_010228185.1:0-2470 GCF_000690775.1 Eurypyga helias
GACTGACCAAAACCCCTATTCCCTGACCTCCTGCAATGCTCCAGGGGGAGGGCATAGGGAAATAGAGAGTGAAGCTAAGCCTGGAAAGAAGACATGGGTGGGGGGAAGGTGTTACTAAGATCCGATTTTACCTTTCATTATCCTACTCTGATTTGATTGGTAACAAATTAAATTAATTTTCCTCAAGTCTACTGTTTTGCTCATGATGATAACAGGTTAGTGATCCCTCCCTGTCCTTTTTTGACCCACCAGCTTTTCGTTTTTTCTGTTTTTTCTCCTCCCCTGCACAGCCTAGGAGGGCAGTGACAGAGAGGCTCTGCTGGGCACCTGGCCTCCAGCCAGGGCCAACCCACCACACCGATGGGATATTTCTCCCCATTGTGCTTGCATGACAGATTTAATGTAGCAGAGATTTTTGCTCATAAAATCATCAGATAATGCAAACAAATATTGCTAGGCGTACCATGCAGTTCTAAATTTGCAGAATCAACTGTTATGTAAGAACAACAGTAATTAGCAGCCTAAAGTCATAACAGTGTGCACAAAAGACAGGATAAAGGTCGCACCTACAAAAGTACTTACTGCATTTGGTTATTGCTTGGATATGCAGCCAGGACCTGTTCTTAATTTGGCGTGTGTTGTTGGGGTTTTTTTTAATTATTATTATTGTTAGAATTTTATTTTGCCATACGGAATAAAAAAAAGTGCTTAACGTACTACATTTACTCACGTTAAAATGAGATTTGGAGTTGGAATATACATAGATACACATATACTCATGCACATCTCATCAATACATGTAAATATTTTAAAATGAGATGTGATACATTATAGGCAAACGTAATTTGTTATTGTTCACTACAGTCTATTAAAAACAGAATTCATCTCACTGAAGCTGAATTCAAAGCATTATTCACGTAGATTGCTCCAGGAGAAGTCACACATGACATGATATACTGAAGAGCAGACACTAAATTAAGTTCTCTTTGGCTGACAAGTGCCACCATTTAATTTACTCAAAGTGGTTTTAAGCCCATTGACAACAACACACATAGATTTGTCTTAATAAAGATAATATTTTCCACTCCCAGGAATAGATGTTCTAGAAAAAAAGAGAAAAGAAGTGTGAGCACAAGTAAAAGTATTAGATTCAGCTATGAGAATGTAAGTAAGCACAGCCCGTAACACAAGGTGAGTCAGGGCATCCAACTACTATTTGGGCTGATTTATAGCCAGGCAGCATACTAGCGATTTCAGTCAACACGCAGTGGGAGCTGCAGGGGCATGGTACCCTTGAAAATGAGACCTTGTATTTCCAGCTTATTGCCCAGAAACTGAATTTGGTGGACCTTTGCTTGAGCATAGGTGAATTTGGTTCACCTACGCTCGTGTTGTCTTTTATTTATTCTTTTATTCATGTAATTTTCAGGTAAAACTTGTAGCAGACAGGAATGTACTCTTTTGAAATAGCCAGCAAATGCCAGATCCTGAAATGTAACCATTCAATTCTAATTATTTAGTAACACAGAATTATATTCTTCATTTTATATCCGTAATTAGAATTATGACATTTACAATTTTCATAGGTCTACATTCCGCCTTTCACTGTATTTGCAGATTTTAGAGCCCTTTCCCAAGAACTAGGTACAATGGGAGTTTTCTGTCAAAAGCACAATGACGAGTACAAGAAATTCCTGCTCCTTGCCTGGAATTTCCATATGGTCTCATTTTTCATCCTTTAAAACAATATTAACACTAAAGAGGATGGAAGCGTGCCTGTGTGAACTCAGGACTAGGACAGAAAGTGATGCCCAGGACTAGGCTGTTATGATTTTCCACTCTACAGCGAACAGAGGGATATTCTTGGTTTGCCACCCTTCATGATCCACAACTTTGGTAATACCGCTAAAAGCACTGATGCGACTCGCATTCAAGATCCTTTGCCTCAGGATCTTGCTTTGCAAGGATCAGTTCGGCTCCAAGAACGACATTCAGTCGGTAAAACTCAGTGACCTGGAGGCACTGCTCTGCCTCTGGATGCCCAGGTTGGTGGTGTAGTTGCTTCCCCCCCATCTCACAGAGCTGAGATGCCACCTGCTCTCCAAGGGTGCAGCAGTGTGGCTTGGCTCGCTACCCCAAGCCTGTGTGGTGCCCTGCGGCGAGTCCAGGCAGAGTTTAGAAACAGCTTTAGCTGCTTCTGAAAATGCTGCCACCCTGTCTAACCTGCTTGTTTTTGGGTGTTTCTGGGGTGGAATAACACAGCTTTCAAGCAGCCGGTTTGTGCAAGCCTGTGTCCCGGCTGTGCCGATTTGCAGCACACGTACGCAGTGACTGGTCCAGCTCCCAGACAAGGATCCTTACAGAAGGATTGCGTTGCTCTCCTTGGTTAGTCTTCACTGGCAGAGCCCCATAGTCGTTAATTACTGTCCCGCTGGCGTTTATCACCTGAATTGCTAAAGAACGTAATGGG
>NW_010228186.1:0-18618 GCF_000690775.1 Eurypyga helias
GCTTCGTCCCGTCTGAGCACCGCCAGCTCGGGCGCGGAATGCACAGGCGGCGCGTGCCAGGCCTCGACCAGGAAGGCTCGCAGCAGCGCCGGACTTCAGCTTGGAGGGGGTAACCTGCAAAGGGGCACCTTTAGAAGGGCGGTTTCCATTCCGTTCTTTACACGGGAGCCATCTCCTCCCTGCTGTCCAACCTTTCTTTGGTTCGGGAAGCGCTGCAGTGTCGTCTGTTTGAGTAGATGATGTAAGTTGCATAACCACATTTGAGGTTTTGCTTCGGGCTGTCTGGGTCTGCGTGGCTTCGGGAGAAACCCTTGTATCCAGGATTGTCCCGTGGGACGCCGTGCTTGGAGAGGGCCTGCTCGGAGCTCAGAGGTGCCAGCAGAGCTTACTGATTTTCCCACGGATATCTAGCTCGTGTGTGCGGCAAACCTTCCATGCTGGACATCATACAAACATGGCTTCCATAAGAAAATTACTTTTAGTAAACAGCATAACCCACTTAAACGAAACACTAGGGATTATTTTTGCCTTACCAGTGAGAAACACAGGGTGCGGAGCTGCAGTGCGAGATTGTCATTCGATTTGAGTGACCAGTTTAAAACGCTGAGGGTCCTCGGAGCGTGTTACGTCTTCGCGCGGCGTCTAGCGTGACCTGCCGAGTGCAAGTCTTCTACGCCAGCAGTGAGAGCTGCTGGACAGGCCCCTCCCCACCTTCCTCAGCACCTCCTTGGAGCAAACTGGTCCTCCTCACGACTTCCTGCCCATTTACCTACGGTGCAGCGAGGAGCTCGGGTCTCACTCACGGCTTCTTTTACTGAAGTGGTGACGTTTGAGGAAGGTTGAGTATGCGCTTGGAGGGGTGTTTAAATCTCTTTTTCGCACGTTCATCCTCTAATGCTGCACTTCAATTTTTGGTGCTGCAGCTTGTCATCTGTATCTTGGGTTTTCAGCTGGACTGTGTTAGTCTGGGATCTGTCTAGGTGGTATGGATGCTCATCCCTGGGTGGGAGCACTGGATAGTCAAACTGTGCCACGGTTAGGATATGCTGTGCTCATTCTTACCTTCAGTTTCAGTTAATCTGTGGATGAAGTTACGTTTTTCAAACCATTACTGAACATCTGTGAACCAGTACTTACTCAGAACTTCAAGCAATAACGTTGTAATACACTTTTCTCCTTCATAGATGTTTCTGATTGGTTTGACTGCTGTCCTGGAGCCGTTCAGACACAGTCTGTTAGTCCCCTTTCAGCTTTGTACCAAGGGATCATTTTGGTATTTTATGGCAACAGTGGCCACAAGGGTACAAATACTTTTTTTTTCTGCTCTATTTCTGAATCATTCTCTAAAATTTAAATTGTTCATGCTACTTCAGGAACACCTTTGCTCTTCTCTTGGGAAAAAATTCAAGGGGTTTCTTCCTACATAGTAGGTAAGAATTGGTTTATAATTCACTTGCCCGATGGCCATCGAATGGCCCACTGTGTGCAAGTGCAAAGCTCCCGCCTAAACTGCAGGAGCCTGGCAGCTGCTGTCGTAATCTTCTCTAAAAACTGCTCCTGAACTGCTCCTGGAAGTGCAGAATTTCCTCTTCTTAGGAGTCTTGACTTGCTAATTTGTAGTTAGAAACCAGGCGGGATTGGGATCTAACCAGCCCATTAGTACTTCAGCCTCGCTCGTGAGCGCATTGCTTACTGTCATGCTCCGTGTGTGCTGACGGCTCGGATCCTGTGTTCTCTCATCCAGGGATGTATGAGGTAGATCAGGGACAGTCATCCCTAGGTACCAGGAGGCTGAATGGAGCTGACAGTCAGCTGCAGACGGAAGGGGATTGCAGTGGAGATCCATTTCATCTTGGTGTTCTGGCATCACGCTCTCAGTTGAAGTCGTTTTAATCTTGTTAATAAACGTGGGGGCCTTTGTTTTGCGTGTGTGTGCGCACACAAGTTTCGATCTCCAGCGTATTGTTCGGGGAAATACAAGAGCTTTGAGCAAAGACTGCTCGGATCCTCTCCACAGAAGAGGCAGAATTTGAGCTGGGACTCACGTTAGCAGCGAGGCTGTCTCTTACTTCAGCTGGCAGGCTCAGTCCTCAACCCTGACTCCCGCACCTATCTGTGCTCTGTACGTGGATTTCTCACCCAGTGATCATCTTCGTGTGTGACTAGTTTTATTGTGCTGACATGTGGGCTCTCACATACCCCAAGGCTTCAGCAGTATTATGCACACTTATTTGAAATTGTTGCCCAAGTGTCCCAAAGAAGACTAGCAGAAATAAAAACGCGCTGGGTTTTTTCTTTTCCATTTCCGTGATGTTTCATGGTTTGGCTGAGACCTTTCTGTTTTCTCCTCTGAGCTGCTGCCTTGCAGCTTTTTACGTGACCTCTTTGGAACTGCTCTTTGATGTCTAGGCTATTAAGCCAAAATTCTGTTCATTTTTTTTCCTGGCGGCAGCTACTTCACAGTGAGTACATTAATTAAAATTTGCGCTCGTCAAAGACTCTGCCTTCAGGGTTTTTTGCCTTAACAGAATGAATCTTTTCTTTAGCCCAGCGAGACTGGCACAGTACAGCCCCAGAGACAGACTGTGGGTTCTGAGAGGTAAAAACCAGCATCTCACCCTGGGAGCATCAATTTAAGCCTGACCGTGCTTCTGTGCTGTGGTGTGGGCCCCGCGTTTGTATTAGTGCTGTTCACCAACATCTGCCCTCTTGAACAGATTTGAGAAATTGTTATTTTCAGTTCTAGAGGGTAGAAACATGAATGGCTGTCAGGATGGGCCAAGTCATTTGCTATCAGTCTGACACGTGAACTGAAATGTTCTTCATGCTGAAGGACAGTTGGGATGAAAAGGTGGGGAACATTCTCGTGTCCTCATGTTGATGGTCATTCTATCCCACTGCCCAACTTCTCAAAATCCTTATTTAGCTTTTCTTAATCTCTTTTTATACTGATGCTTATTAAAATCCTGCTTAATACAAGCATTGTTTCACTGCTTCAAGCAGGTGGCCCAAGGAGATCTGCAAGTCTACAAAGTTAGTTTTAGGGCAAAATCCAGATGATATTTAACAGAAAATCCACATGTGATTAAGTCTTAGGGCCTTACCGGAGTGTCTGTCACTGAGGTCTGGGGGGTTTTGTCTCCTCCTCAAATCAGGATTTTCGTTTCAAGTCTTTGAGTTGGATTTACAGGCTGCTGCAAACAAGTACAAAATGTTACCACTGGTTTGTTTCACTTTTTGTTCATAGTAAGGCAAAGAAAACTTTCCTGTTAGAACAGGTATTCTCAAGTTTCATGAGTGAGTAGTATTGGATGAGAAACCCAAAGCAAACGTGTGGAACTTTTGTCCCTGAGTCGGATGGGAATGTGTCCCAAGGTACTTGGCAGTTGGTCTCCTGTATTAATGGTATTGCACAATTAGCTATTACATGAAGGTTTGTCACGAAATGCCTTTTGAAGGAGCGTTTTTATAATTTTCCCCAGTTTACTGACTGAGGAAGTTAAGGTCTAGAGAAAGGAAGTGATTATTCGCCGAGCCTGGAGAGGAAATTGAGTCCAGAATTCTGCATAATAGACCGTGTAGACAATGTAACGTGCCCTAAAATAACCGCTGCGTTTCAGAGGTGACTGTCTTGCTTTCTATTCCAAAGAAATAAAATAGCTGTTGCTCTTCTTCTTAACCAACTATCCCTCTTTCTTTCTTTTTCCAGCTCATACCTTGGACCCAGGATATGAAAACACAGATGACTTGTGCCCAGCAAAATTTTTGGTAAGTCAGTGACATTTCAGACTTGAAGAAAAGGAGTATGATCGGTCATCCTGCTGTGAGGCTTTACTTCCCAGTCCATCCCTTGCAGGAGGCACACAGCTGTTCAGTCGGGCGTCCCTGCTGACATGCTTGTGACAACAGGTCAGGCTGTGGCTTTGAACAGGCTAGCAGGGAAGACTTGTCTGGCTGCAAGGAAGGTGCAGAGGAGGAAACAGTGCTGGGAAAATGGTGTTGATGGAGCCAAGAATGCAGAAACCCCTTTATTTGCTCTGTGACTTCAGGTCTCGGCCCAGCTCTTTGAAACTGTGACTGTCAGTACTCAGCAGAAGAGTAGTAACATGTGGCCACAGCAGCATTATTTGTCCCCGTTGATGTCCTTGTGCAAAACAGAACAGCATAGCTTAGAGCAGCTGAATGAATTTGGGCTCCTCTGGAAGCTCTTGCCGCTGTGGGGCCCTTGCGCAGCACAGAGACACTGAACCAGGTGCTGACAGGTCTCTTGTTGTGCACAGTTTGTGTCTTTTTTGTTTCCCTGCCGTGAGTAGACTCAGCGGTCCTGATCTTGTTCCTGTCAGGCTGATCCCATCTGTGCTGGGTATTCTCTGAGGTCAAGGGGAGCTCCCTGTGCCAAGTGGCCTTCAAAGCTCACTCCACTGAATTCAGGGGAGGTCTTTGCCACTAACTACCCTGGAATCAGGAGCTACAGCCAGATTTTGTGTGCCGCTGTGGTTAAACCTGAGTGAGGAAACCCCGTATGCATTCATTCTTTCAACCCGTGGGTACGAAAGCAGGCAGCCTCAGCTGCAAAGCGTCGGGTAAAAGGACAACTTCCCATTGGCTGTAAATCGGGATTGCCATGGTCAGCTAAAGCCAGAAAATGGGGCGGTTGGCGGGGGGAGAGGAGGAAGCCTTGCGGGGTCTTGCAGCTGTTTTCACATCCTCTCGCAAATATAATTTTTTCAATTAGTAGCAAGGATGTTACGCAGGAAAACTTGGAAGCAATCAGGTTACACAAACGCTATTTTATTCCAGGAGCTGCCATAAGTTGCATTACTGCATGATATTTTATTCCTCTTTTTCCCCTCTCTCTATGGAACTGCAAAAGTGACAGCGCTTTAAATGGAAAGATCTGCAGCGAGCCATCAGTCATTGTGCACAGAGGATATATCTCTTGGTTTAGTCTTGCGTGTGCTTCCATAAATCAGCATAGCTGAAATATTTGTGGTTGTCTGTAGGAGATTTATGCAGGTGGGAGCTTAGAGTCAGTCTGTCATTTCTGTGGGGGAAGTGAGAGATGGAGCGGGCTGGGGAATGCTGGCTTGCAGGAAGGATTTATAATAATGTTAGTGGGTATTTCGGGGCTCCATAGAGACAATTGGCAAAAGGTCTGTGTGTGACATGTGTACACACATCTCGGATTCGGAAACGAGCCGTTGTTTCCCTGCATCTTTTTTTAGTTCGTCTGGTCCGAGAGAGGCGTTGTATGGAAGCATTCCTTGTCTCGCGTCTGCCTTCAGGCGGGGGTTCCTTTTTGTCCTTGGGTCCCAAGTGTTCTCTCTGTGGGTTGTGCCTTACTTTTGCCGGCATGTGTCTTGGAAATAGGCTGTACGAGTAACTGTGTCGGGTTAACAGGATCTTAGAGCCCACCTCTGGTCACAGTCGCTGGCCGTAAGCTGAGGTACCTGTGCTGGGTAGCGGTGACTCCCTGAGCACGTCTGAAGGGGCTGACGGGGAGGGAGGGCTGTGGGAACGGCGTGTTCCACACTGGGCATCCAGGTCACGTTTGCAGTTCCTGTACCCTGGAATGACTCCACCGACCCTAATGTTTCACTGGGTCCCAGCAGCTATGAATGTGGCCCCTGGCTTCGGGGGAGATCCTCCCCAGCCGATATCCCGACACCAGTTCTGTGCGACGGAAGCGGCTCACCAGGAGCACTGGGAGCTGATGTGTCCCCTAGGCCTCTGCCACTTCGTCTTCCCTTTGCAGGCTCAGGCCCGGGCTGAGCTGTGGGGAGGTCATCCCAGCGGCCTCTCTTTGCTCGTTACTGGGGAGGTCAGCCCCGTTCCTGGGCGCTTGCTCGTTAGGCAATGCTCAGCAGGCAGTGGGGGAGGCTGCAGTGCCCCGAAACCTCGCAAATACGTTTTGGAAAGCTTGAAGTGCTGCATAAAACCATGGAGTTCTCCAGCCTTCTTTCTCCTTTTCTCCAATAGTGGGTTCCTGATTTTCCAAATACTTCTGTCTACCCCCTCGGGTTCTTCCCCCCAGTTTCACTACTTCGGGCTGAGCTGCAATGTGATCCACCCAGCCTAGGGAGCTCTGCGTAATTCCAAGAGACAGGGCTGCCTAGTCCTGCCCTGAATGCTTTTCCTTAGGAGTAGAGGAAGGGGCAACTCTCCCTAAGGGCTTCCAAAATAGCACACTGACCAGTGGCACCAGGGCCTGACCAGGTGAAAAATCAGTCCGTTAAGCCCAAATGAAAGCTCCGGCGCTGTGCTGATGGAGGAGGGATGCTTTGCCAGAGCTATGTAGTGGGGACAGAAATCCTGAAAGGAAACAGTAGCTGCTTTGTTGGAGTAGCATTGCTGTGCTCTGAACCTCTTGTGCATTCTATTAAACTTCAGTAAAAATGCTTTCCCGTACGTGTGTAATGCGAAGGGACAAGATGCTAGTCTGAAATCAGATTCTTTCTTTTCTGTTTCCCGCCTTCGCCAAGTCCCTGTAAATCTTTGCAGTTGCAGAGACAGCCTAAAAAAACCTGCTAACATTTTCAACTGTGGAGCATAACACTGAATAAGGATAGCTGAAAAATTTCTGTCAAAACTGTGTTTAATGGAAAATAGAGTTTTGATAAAATAGCATTTTCACCGAAAATAGCTGCGTTCCACGGAGAATGTTAGTTTTTCCCTGCAATATTTTGACAGAAATCTTAAAATCTTGGGCTGAAATACGTACAGCTGTTCAAGTCCGTCTAGTGCCACTCATATTTCTTCACCTCTTCAGAGCTGAGCTGTTTTGCCAACTCTTTGGTGCTGAACATTGTGGTACGTGGGAGTTTTTGTCGAGCCCACCTCTAGGCCCTTGTCACAGGGCGGTGCGCGTCGCCTTCCGAAAGCCGCGCTCCGGTGGCTTTTGAAGTTGGAGGAAAAAACCCTCTTGCAAATGCAGTCCAAGTGCATCAGGAATTAGAAATCAAAGGTAGCAAATGTAAATTCTTGTTTTCTTGTTTCAAATTCCGCTGAAGATTTTTAAGCCATTTAAGAAATGTTTCTCTCTACAAAGCGTTTCGCAGTCTGTGTAATTATTTTGAATATGTTTCTCTGATCGTGCTCGTTCGCCCAAGTTTCAGACGCGTGAGTTGCTAACCAAATTATGTAAGGCATGTTAAAAAAAAACCCACAAGAAAAACGCAGAACCACGTTAATTTAGTGCTCTGAGGGGAGTGGTGACGATGTCTCCCTTGCCAGGCCGTGGTCAGGTGTGCCAAGAGGATGTAAAGCACTGTGGGACCTGACTGCGTCCAGGTATGGGTTGTGTCCTGCAGCACAGGTCGGCAAGCGTCCACCAGCTCCGCTCCCGCTGGGTGATCCGCACCGCCCCGTGGCGAGGGGGACAGCGCTCGGGATGCTCACTCCGGTCGGTAGCTGTGAGGAAGCCTCTGGTACCAGCTCCTTACCGCTGTTTCTCTCCACGCTGGCACGATTAAGTCAGCATGAGAACAGATCCGTGGCGTCGGGCAGATTTGTCCAGCCCAGTCTCCTGTCCCAAGAACCACTCATGCAATACGCCCAGGGAAGCGTGGGAGAACAGGGTGAACATACAGGCTTATGCACCGGGGGCAGATTCCCAGCCTCCACGTTTCAAGGTATCCAGCCAAAAGTGCTGCTTTTTTACGTAGGGTTTGTTGGTGTTTCTTCTTCCGTTTGTCGAATTGCTTTTTGAATTTTCGGACCCGGACAGGCTGTGCCAAGGAGTTTGGGTTTACCTTACTCTCTGCAGAGAAATTGTTCGGTGCCTTTACCTCTCCTTTGCTCTGTTTTCTGTACCTTTTCCAGCTGTACTGTTCCCCGTTTTCAGAAAGGGGGAAAGAGGGCAGTACTGAACCCGAATCTGGCCATGCTCATAAATTACCTGGTGATGTAAAATTGCTGCCTGCTTTGTGTTCCTTTTCTAGTGACATCCCGTTTGCCTTGCTGAATGTCACCCAGCGTCCCCCTGTGCTCACAGAACTCTTGTCACCACCCAAAGATGTAGCTGCGTGGCACCTGGAGTTGGTTTCTGTGTTACAGGGAGATCTTTGTTGTAGTCATCAAAGAGGTGAAAAGGAGGAAAAGGGAAGCCTCAGAGTCGTGGGCAGGAAGCATTGCTTGGTTTGGGCTTTCCCTAGCAGAGACACCTCTTAGCATTTCTTGTCATAGCTGATATTGGTTTCTTCTCCGGGTTCCCTTTCTGATTTCCAAAGGTAAGAGCTTCTGCCAGTGGTGGTCGAGTTGAATCTGCATCTGGCTGCCTAAAGTACTGTTGTCGTGGTTTGTGCCAGGGCGATAGCAGAGTGAGGGTGTAGAAGCAAGCTCTAATGAGCACACAGCTTTCTGGCAAGTGCTAAATGGGGCTTGTTCCAGACGGGACCTGGAATTCCTTCTAGGAAGTATTGTTAACTGCAATACTCATTTCTGCCACGATAAAGCCTTTTTTGTTGTTGTTTTGCAAGGGTTCTTTGTTCAGAAGATAGTGTCCAAGTAGCAAAACTTTATTCTAGCAAGCATCTGGAAATCCTAGGCTGTGTCCGTACTAGTAAAATCAAGGATGCCTGGGAATGTTCCCAGGAATGTTCCTCCAATGTGGAACATGATACTGTACCACTGAAGTGCTGGAATGTTTCTTGGCAGGATTTTGGCCAGCACCAGCTAGTATTTTTCTGAACCGTTCCCAGGTACGGTTTGGAGTGGGAGCCCGTTCCCAGGGAGCAGTTCATGTGCAGTCACCCTCTTTCACAGACTTGAGGTTTCTAATACAGGCGTGAGCCGTTCGCTGTCAGCTGCCCTTACAATTTGGGAACGTTCCTGTGCACATTTCATCCCCTACCCTGAGTATCTGTGACACAAAATTAAACCCTGACTCCCCACCCCCCACCTTTGCTGTTCATGTCGTCCTTACTCCTCAGAGAATGTGGTAGTACTGCTGAACGTACTTCAGGAGGTTGTTTATGTTAAATGATGCTGCGGTGGCAGCGTAGCTGATTCTGTGCTCAGTAATTGCCTTTGGTCAGGCACAAATGGTGATTTAAAATCGTGTTCACAGCCATGAACTTTATGCAGCACCCTGTGTGAATATGTAATAAACTTCTGAACAATATTATTTTGTGATGTGGTGGCTATAAAGAAAGATCAAAGATCTTTCCTAGAGCCTTCTTCATGTGTAGTAAAAAGTTCCCACCCCCAAAATACAGTTTTGAGAGCTCATTTACAAAAGAAGTGTCTTAGTTTCACCTTTTTATTTATTTGAGGGTCCAGAAGATGCAGGGTAGTGGCTAACGGAAAATTCAGGCACTGGTCTGTTGTAAAAATGAACCTGTGGAATAGGGAAGGGCTCAGTCTAGAGACTGCAGGCGTCTTGTTTTGTATGTGCTCATCAGAAACTAACAGTTACTGTGATTCTTCATTTGGCAATTGTTTAAATTTATACCTTGATTATAAATAGCTAGATTTATAGACAATATAATTATGAGATATATTCAGATCTATAGCATATAATTACAATAAGATTATCAAGCTTTTGCTTACACGTTCTGAATAATTTGGAATTTGTTTGATTTGTCAGTGTGAATGCAGAACCGATGGGTTCTGGGCTGTGAATTCGGAGGATGGCTCAGTGTTGGCTTCTGGTGGACACAACTCACCAACAAGGAGGTGGTACTTAAGGGGCCCGAGTGATTCTGGTGGAGGAGAGCTAACGGTGCACCAGTAACAGGGCAAAGCTGGAAGGCGGAAGGGGTGATGGAGACCTGAAGGATGCTCCAAGGCTGGGAGCTCCACGCTGGCAGATCTCCCTACCCCAGCGCAGGCAGCTTCGCAGCTCCTTTAAAACAAGGCACCAGGCAGGTTTCCGTGGTGACTGCTACTCTGCTGTGCAAGTGCTGTGACCTCGGCGAGCGCGTGAGGGCTAATAGAAGTAAAACGGGCAGGGTTAGGTCTGACGGCGTTGCGCTGGGACCTGCACACCCTGTTCTTATCGGGCAGAAGAAATTCGCCCCTGCGGTGTGGTTCGTCTGACGTCTCCTATCGAGTACCCCAGCCGCTAAGTCACCTTCTGACCAGGGAGTAGTTGTCCTCGGCCTTGGCTCGCAGAGTCCCGTCCTGCTGAGTCACCGGCAGAGTGACAGACAGTACCGGTTTCAAAATGTGGAGCCCATGCGTGTTCATGTGAGTCCTTCCCGTCGCTTCAGCGGGCTCTACATCCAGCTCGCGGCACAGCATTGTAAATGCCCGGCTGCCACAGTAAAATCGCAGAGCTTGTAGACGAAAATTTCCCAGACTTACTTGAAACCAAGTTTTTGCATTGAGATGAAACGCTTATCAAGGTTTACAAGCCTTCCTGGTAAAATTTACCCGTGTGTCGGGGGAATTCCCTGCAGGGGGTGGTGGTAAATGTTGAGGAAAGAGCTGTAATGTAATTGTGAAAGCATGGGAAACCATAGAGGGTTTTTCAAATGAATTTTCAGGTTCGTTCGCAGCTTGGCTGAAGAGCAGCTGTGGGAAACAAACCTCCTGAGAACTGAAACCACTCAGCCTAGCTCAGAGTCGCCATTCTTCTGTGAAGCAGAGACTTTAAGCATTTCGGTGTTGGGGAAATGAAACTGGGCAGTGCCCAGTTTCACTCGGGGAGAAAGCAGGCCTTTCTGTCTGGTTTGGGCTTCGTTACAGAGGCGTCTTCGAGGCACAGGAAGAAGAAAGAGTCATTTTACATTGCCTTTAGTCCTGACGTGGCGGAAAGGGAAACATTGGTGTTAAAGTTCAGCACTAACCACCAGTGGTTTAATCTGGAGAGACAGCGAGCATCGCTCTTGAAAGCATTGGGTCCCTGGAGCTGCCGCAGCGTCGGCTGGAGGGAGACAGGGGTGTTCATCACACGGGATGAACAAAGGTACCGTAAGTGCTGTCGCGCTCCGAACCGAGGGGCTCGTGCTCGGTGCCGGGATCCCGCTTGGACCTGGTGTTCTGTCACAGAAGTACGTGAAGGCTTTTCGTATGGGTCAGTGAAACTAGGGAATCTTGGGGTAGAAAAGAGCCCAAAATATGATCTGGGAAACAAAATTAAACAGACCAAAGAATGTTCAGGAAGCATTTTCATGATGGTACAGACCTGTATAGCATCTACTCCGTTTTAACAAACGAGAGGAAGACTTAGCCCCTTCTGTGTCTTTGCTCCGTTACACTCAATTAGACCGTGGTGTGAAACTGGAGAAGCGTGTCACACGGCGAGATGTTTCTGTGCAGCATTCCAGGGAAAGCCGCACTGGAGAGCTGAGCCTGCCGCTCCTGACCTGCCCTTCGGTTTCCCCACTCCGATGCAGGCCGGTTCCAACAGAAGTCAGAGATAACTCTGAATTCTTCCCCTCTTTTAAAGCTCCCTGGGTAACCAAAGCTATCTTCGCAGGGAGCGATGAATCCAAGGAATATGGGCGCCAGTATGGAGCGGAATTACATACATACAGTTTGTTCTTGAGCCCGGTGGCTTTTGAGATTAGCTTTCTGCCCTCATTCATCCTCCAGCCTTGGACGTTTGGCTGTGTGTTCCTTCCCTGGGCTGTGTCCCAGCAGCAGGGTCGGAATGAGACGCGTTCAGAGAGGTGGCGCTTTGCGCTGTCGGTAGAAGCAGCCGCACCGCCGTGCAGCGCCCCTTTCTCAGACTTGCAGGATATTTTTCTAACGACCCTTTGACCAGAGCAGCTTCTGGTTTTGCTGTGTGTGCAGGCTCCCTGAGCACATGTAAACAATTTCCTGAAGTATGTCGGTGGCACTGTCGACTTAAGGCTTACAGT
This sequence comes from Eurypyga helias, assembly GCF_000690775.1. NCBI lineage: Eukaryota > Metazoa > Chordata > Aves > Eurypygiformes > Eurypygidae > Eurypyga > Eurypyga helias. Next base: position 11,808 of record NW_010228186.1, read on the forward strand.
CTGCTCTCTGGCTGTTTGACCTGTGTGAGGGACGGCGTGAAAGACAGCATGAGTCTTCCCTTTGTAACCTAAATTTGCAGATTCATTTGTTCCAGCAACTCATGAAGAATTAATGTGGTGCAGAGTTTTTAAAGATAGTGTAATATTAATTTTATCATATTTAAAATCAGTGCCATTACGATCCAGATTTTCAAAGACTCGCAAGGGCTTTACTGTCCAATGAAATGGGAATGAGACACCCCTGTGTCTTGTGAAGGTCTGCACCTTTAGCTTTCAATTACTGCTGTAAGAAGGGGGAGGGGTTTTCCAAGCCTGCCTGTCGTTCTGATAACCCCATTTTCTAGTGTCCACCCTACAAGACCTCCCCAGCTTTTATCTCCAAAGCGCCAAGTTCTTTGAGTTTTCATTTGTCCTCAGCCAGATAAGCAGTATCCTTGCAATATCCACCTGCGACACTGTCTTCATTGACGCATGTAGCCTGTGTGGTTAAGTCTTTATCAGATTAGCACTTATCAACCTGCACAAACGCCGCCTGGACGCTGCTCTTGCATCTCCAGGGTTACGTTAAGGGCTGGTCTGCCCTGTTGGGTTACAGGGTCTGTATTCAGGAAAGCCTTCAAGCTCATGCGCAGGCAAGTGAATGGCCCCGTTCAGTGGTCATGCAGTTAGTCTTTCGCTGTGTTGAGAATATGGTTAAACACTTCCTCGGATTAGAATTTGAGGTTGGCTGAGTTATCAAGTAAGTACTGATGGGTGCAGGAGCAGAAAGGATCTAATTGGCAAGGTGAAAACAGGTTCTGATGTTGCAGAGGTAACTGTTGCAAGAGCACACCCATTGCAGGTGGCATTACTGGAAGGGAAGCGTCCGTTTTCCCGGCAACACACAAGTCATTTTGAAGCATGAAAAAGGATACTGGCAGAGGAAGATGTGGTGAAGACAGTGCTGTTGCACAGATGCCCTGCCATGTAAACTCTAAATCAGATCTCAGTCAAGAGGATCACTTAGGTAACAGGTAGTTGGAATGTGGCGTAAGTGCATGTGATTTGAATTCAGGCTGAGGGGAAAAAATAGCCACGGCAAAACCCCATCACTGGGCAGGTTGTTGCCAGGACAAAGTCATGTCGCTTTCGAAGAGACATTTTCATTTTCACAGGGCTCATGGGTTGTAGAAATCTAGGGGTGACACTGATGCTCACTGCTCGCACAGCCCAGCGCGCGATCGAGGCATAAATGTAGTGGTGGGAATAGCAGGTCACCTGGTCCCTTGCCCTCCGACCTGAGCTGCTCAATCTCTCTGTGATCACGATCTAACTGGGACCGACAGCTCGCCAGAGACCGAGCAGTTCTTACGCAGGGTGTTCTCGCAGAGGTGACAGGCCTTCAGCCCCGAGGGGGGAGAACACCGCTGCGGGATGCTCCCAGTCTGTAATTGGGTTTGCTCTGGGGAAGACAAGGGGAGGAGGAAAAAAGCCCTGGAACATTGGCAGTGGGTGTAGGTCATGAGCTGTGACAGTGAGTCAAAAACACGCCTTGGTGATTTCTGCCAGATGGCTTAGGGCTTTGCTTCCCCAGAATTTCAGCTGCTTGCGAGAGAGAAAACCAGGTCTTGGGTGAAAAGGGAGGAGAGGGGTTTTATTCCCCAGAAATAATTTCCCTGGATAGGGTACCTTGCTTCGTGGCTGGTTGGAACACACGTCTCGGGCACAAAAATGGCATTGTCTGAAAAGAGATGCGTGTATCTGGTTTGTACCCTGGCTTTAAAAGGTGCTGTTCACGTCAGAGAGGAGCGCTGGAGGTGTCTGAAAATACCAGCACGTTCAGCACTCTGAGTTCAGTTACGACTTTCTTACTCATCCTGCTAAAAAAAAGCTATTCCTTTGAATCCCTCCAAAGTGGGGAGGAAGTGCTCCCAGATGTTCAAGAGAAGGATCAGTCCTAACAGGATGCCCAAAATTCAGGGGACTTGAGTATCCCTGCCTTTCTTCCATCAACTCTGGTGCAGGCATTTATATCTGCACAGCTCAGTGGTTGGCACCTGACTGGGCACCCGAGGTGTAGGCCCGGGAAACTCGGTATGTTCTTGAAGAAGCAACATTTTGGTTCCTACAATAAGGAATCTTCGTTAACTTCTCAGTATTGGTCGTAGGTTTGTGAATCCAACCCGTGGTAGGTGTGAGCCTGTCGCAGCTTCTGGATGGGAACCTTGGGATTGAGGGATCTTTGAACGGCAGCGATCCTTGGCCTGACCTCCAGTGTGGCCACCAAGATTACAGGCACTAAGCGTAGCGGTGAATTATACTTGGTTTCGATTCGTGTACATTTTGTAAATGGTTAACAGTTGCTTCAGCAAATAATTGTTAACCCTGGCGTGTGTGGTGTCCCGATCTGCAGAATGTTTATAACGTCTGTGAATAGTTTCTTGTCTCCGTGTAAACTGCTTCGAAACGGAAACTTAGCACGGCGTGTGACCAGCTACAGGAAGGGAGGTGAAGGCAGGGTGTTTGGCCTCTGTGAGCACAATCCACTGGATTCTCGTGGCGTTGTAGGGCCATGAGACCCTACGCAGCTCTGTGGGCAGAGGCAGAAAACCGTCCCCCTTGGAATTGCGCTGTTTGGTGTATGTGTAGAGCCCTTTGGGCTCTAGTGCACGTGGGATTTAGCTTGAGAATACCGACGAGAGGGGCTGGTAATGGCTGGCAGCTGGAGAAAATGGGGCCATGCTGCCGGTCCCGGTGCTAGAAGGCACTGGGTGGTTCTCAGAGTTGCATTTCCATTGCTGACTTGTGTGGTGTTGGAAGAGTCAGTTCCTTCCTTTCTCAATGCCTTTCTTTCTCTGGCTGCTGTGGTTGACGTGTCTGTCTATGTTGCTGATCGTTAGGGGCTGCATCTTGTACTCAATTTGATCCTCCAAGTACCACCCAAGTGTAAATAAGTGAACAGTGTACCAAAATAGGAGTAATAAAAATTACAAATATCTTTCAGTATAATGGTGGTAAGCATGGTTTCCTTTATATTCTTTCATCTTTCATTTAATGATGCTTTTGTGTCTGGCATGAATCACCCACATTTCCTCCGTTTGGATTGGCTTCTGGTGTGAAGTTTAGCAGCTGTACCTTTTTTGATGTGTTCTCTCTCACTGCTGCAGTATGTGAAGCTGCAGCTTTCTGCATGACAGACAGATTCTTAGGTGACTTCGTTAGCCAGAAAACACTGTAATATCAACTAGGCAGGAATCTATACTCTTATTATCTGGGGCTAGAAGAGCTTTTGCCACCCCCTGCCCTCTCCCTCCAAAATCCAAAGCTTGAAGGGAACTCTAGGGATACTGTCGTGTTCAGTTAAATCTGAAGTAACCCACGTGTCCTGGCATTGGTGTTTGTTTTTCATGGGCTCTTTTCCTTCCCCAGGCCCATTCATGGGGCTAGAATAACATAATACAGGCCTGAAGGAACATAGGATCTCTTTTCTCGATCCAGGCTTCAAAAACGAGGTGAACATGTTGTATTCTCATGTGAAGACCACGTTAGTTTGGCCCTGCAAATGACTCCCCGAGGGATATAAAAAACATAAACTTATGGAAAAACATAAACACAGATACTAGGAGAATCATAGAAGAGTTTGGGCTGGAAGGGACTGTTAAGGATCATTTAGTCCAAACCCTAAATAGAATTTTCCATGTGTTTTCTGCCCTAATCCAAGAGCTGGCACGTGGGGAGAGCCCGTTAAGTCTCTTTATTCGACGAGCATCGTGTTAGACAAGTGTGGGACTTCCACCATCACTGCAACAACCCGCGGCATCAGGAAGACAAAGCAGGCAGACTCCAGCTTCCTGGTGCAAAGGTAAAACCTGGCTGAAACGATCAGGTGTTTTGGAGAAGTGAAGCCCGTTGGAAACACTGGGTAACATTCTGTAGCATTTACTCGGTTCAGGTTCATGCATGGAGGCTGCAGTTCCAGTTAATCTCACCTGATCTGCAAAGAAGCACTCCTGTCGTAACCTGGAGAGTCACACCTACGCTACCTATCTTATGTGGCAGGTGCTGCTTTGAGGCATTCCCAGATTGGTTCTCTGTTTTTTTCGTTAATATGCGTAATACACAGCACTGTGTCTGCTTATGTCCTACCAAACGGGATGTGAGATCAGTCTGGGGTAGAAGGGCAGCCTGTCTGGAAAACTTGTAAGTTGGGACCCGAACTATCAGGGAGAGTGTACAAATTCTTGGCTTCTCAAGGGCTTCTAGAGTTCTTGGGTACAAAGCTTTGTTCACAGAATCATGGAATGGTTTGGGTTGGAAGGGTCCTTAAAGCCCCCCCCCAGTCCCACCCCCTGCCATGGGCAGGGACACCTTCCACTAGCCCAGGTTGCTCCAAGCCTCATCCAGCCTGGCCTTGGACACTTCCAGGGATGGGGCATCCACAGCTTCTCTGGGCAACCTGTCCCAGTGCTCCCCACCCTCTCCGGGAAGAATTTCTTCCTGATGTCCAATCTAAACCTCCTAGTTTTCAATTTAAACCTGTTGTTGGGCCTCATTTGGTTTGTTCTTCTGGGCATTGTCCCCCCCAGGCCACCTTCTCTGTCCTTCAGTCTGAGTAACTTCTGGGAGCTCACGGATGCTGTGTGCTGTAGCATATGCATGGTGGAACCTGCGAGAAGCAGAGGGCTCCCGCAGTGATTTTGTATCTGCTTGTAGGGGTTGGTTTACGTTTGATTGTGCTGCTGAGGTTTGGAGAATGGAGACCAGGGAGGAGGGAAGGGTTCTGAGCCATTCTGTGCTGGTTTGTTTTTTGGGTGCAGTTTCTTTAACACCTTGGCAAGATTTAACATGATAACTCTCTACATCTTGGCACGCTACTCAGAGAGGTGGAATGTCATAAAGGTGTCTGGTAAACAGATGTGCCAGTCTTCAGAAGCTGCTGGGAAAGTGTGCATCACTCTGAATGAACAGGGGAGCAGCTGCAGCTTTGGAAGCTTCAGTTTCCTGAACTAAATACTAGTTTGCAGTAATAGACAGTGTCTTTTATGAAACCAACTGGTACCATTAGAAAAACAGATTCACTTTCAGGCAGTTAAGTCCTTTCTTTGATGCATTCATACTTCTTCAACTATTGCTCCTAGCTAATGAACGTGGGTAATGTGGAGGGAGTCTTCTCTGTTGTAGGCTCTGGCAGTTGAGTAAATTTCTGGCATTCTCTTGCTAATGAAGGTCCATTAATAACCATTATGATAAACAGGAGTGGAAGTCGTCTTGGGAGGGGTTTGTGAAAGTGCTGATGATACAAAATCCAGAAATCTAGAGTAAAATCAGTATTTAACACATTGTCAAAAGTGTCTGAAATTAGGTTACTGAAAATGAGTGTGTCTAAATCTCAATCTGATCTTTCTTTTTGGAAGGAAACACCCCCTTGCAGTAGTAGATCAGGGTAGTTTGCTGTCAAGGCACTCTCTTTACTGGTAGTGAAGAGGTGTTCCATGCTTTAATAATGGTGATGGAAGTCTCGTTGCGGCAGAATCTCCAGAAGGTACCAAGGAGGAAGGGTTGCAAGGCTGAATGACAGAGTAATTCCGCAAGATTGCGAGAGGATGTTCTGTTTAGGGCATGTGCTTCCTGGCTTTTAACTTGGGACACCCCAGGCAGACGGTTTTCAGAAAATCCAAGTGGCTGAAGCTCTCGTGATTACGTTGGGAAGCCAAAATTAGCACCTGTCTTTAAATAACTCTTTTTTTTAAACTAAAACGTGAGGTGGGCATTCTGCCCAAGATCGTGCTAGAAGATTGCGAAATCCAAACCAGACTCAAGACTTTTGGTCGAGCTCCCGAAACTGTTATGTGGTTTAAATGAAAACTATCCAGAAATGCCTTACTGGATGAGCCTTCTGACTCGTTCCGTGCTGCGGCACCGGGGCTCAGCGGGGATTTCCACCGTGAACGAAACTCCTGCTTCTTGGGGGCGTCGCTCAGACCTTTTCGTTATCTGGTCCCTGGGTTGGTCCGTTCTTTCTCGTAGCTGGCGATCTGTCCCACGTGACGGAGAAACTGCTGTGACAGAACGCTAAAGCTCTTGCTCTGGGCTGGTTTTAATCTACTGTAGGTGAAAGATCAGAACGCATTTTTGTAAGATTTGTGTGTCCTACCCTTGCGCTGCGCCGGATAGGATAAATGGGGGTTGACAAACTACAGGACATGGGGTTTAAACCACTGACCTCTGACATCAAGAGTCATCACAACCGTATGTTGTCATGTTTATGTTCAGGAGTTAAAGGCTTTGCTCTGAGGGAACCTCACAGATGCGTAGCAGAGGTACAGAAACACAGTTCCTGTTCGGTCTTTGAGCTTTCTTGTTGGCAATCAGTAGTTAAACCTCCTCTCAGGCCATTGTGGATTTTAATGCAGAATATTTGTAAGCAAGCTTTAATTCTTGGGGTTGTTTGTGCAGAATAACGCACCTCTGTCTTTGAAAAGGGTGTAGCTGCTTAACAACAGTTCAGCCCGAGCAGACTCATCGTTTTTTGCTGATCCTTTAATAGTCCGGTTCAAACTGCTTCCCAACTCCAGGATCTCTGTTAACTCTGCCCATTTCTGAAACAAAAGCCCCGATAAAGCAGGGAGTTTGGGGCGTATGAAATACTGTTTTCAGACCAAGTCTATACTTCAGTCTTCTGCTGCACCAACCCTAGCCCCAGCTGTCTGCGGTGCCGGGGAGGATGGATGGATGCAGCTGCTCCTCTGCCTGTGTGATACGTCATCTCGACCACGGCCGAGCCCTGTGAGAAACCAGGGAGGAGAGGAATGAGGAAGAGCTGGTGCAGCTG
>NW_010228186.1:18649-20524 GCF_000690775.1 Eurypyga helias
GAAGGACTGAGCTCACTGCGAGCTGAGGCGCTGCTCTCGCGGGGCTGCAGGCTGGAGCCTGTCCCGTGGAGCAGACCGCAGCCTTCCGTTGCCCAGATTGGTGCCCAGAGCCTCTTCAGGTGTGTCGCTGACTAGCTGAACCCTCCAGGTTCCGATACAGTGCTGTTCACCATGCTCAGAACGCAGTGCGTGCTTCCTAAATTATACATCATTATGAGGGGCACATAACCAATTAGTATACGGATTTGTTCTGCATGTGCAAATCTTTTCTTGGGCGAAGGAAGTGTCATACAGAGACTTGGCTGAAGAAAAAAAGAAAACAGTTTAATCTTAAATTGTAATTGTCATCCTCTGGCTAATGATAAGCAATATTATGGCCTGCCTATCAGCTGTAATTAACCAGTGAGACACAACAAGGTGTATGTTACGGAGAGATAACGCGGTGCTTAAGAGCCAGTGACCTGCAAAGCACATTATCTCCCAGCTGCACAAGCCCTGCAGAGCCACTTTGTACACGTGTGGTGGCAAATCCGCTGCCCCTCTGCCCCCGCCTGCCTTCTGCTTTTCAAGGTGCAAAATTTGTAAAGGATTTTCGTATTACTTGTTGTTTGGTGTGATTTTTAAAAAAACTCCCTTTCCGTATTCGTCAACTTCTGCACGTCCCGTAAGCCAGCGTGAAACAGGCTGCCCAGACATTCACCGGAGCTCTGGGAAGCGCGCGTCCCTTAAAGTGAGGCCCTTTGGGGTTCGGTCAGAGGAGGGGGTGTGGGCTGTGCAGGGAAGGGTTCTCACTGATGATCCAAGCACCAAACCCACCGCAACCCTTCGTTTGCTCCGGGAAGGGTTTCGTGTTGCTTCCAAAGATAGCAGAGGGAGCTTTGAGCTGGGACGCGGCGTTAGGTGGAACTTGTTTCAGAGTGGAATTGGTTTTTGGTTGGAATGAAAGAGTGGAAGCGGGAAGCTTGTACCGTTTGGACTAGACACGAAACGCTTGCCTGGCCGAGGTACCGTCGCCGTGTCAGTGTCCTGTGTAGCCTGACCGAACCGCGGCGCTGCGTGAGCGACTGCGGTAACCCAGGACGGTGGCACAACACGGAAAAGTGACATGTCCAGAAAACAAAGGGGATGGAAGTGTCTGAGCGCCGGCTCTTTGCGGAGGAGAATGCGTGGCTTGTGGGGTGTAGGGTAAGAATCAGAGTGTGAAACTGGGGCGAGACCTTCCAAAAACCTTTGTAGCAACAAAATTTTCAGTTTGAGGATCATGGACATGGATCAACTGCCTCTTGGTATTGGGCAGCTTCGTGTAATTGTACAAAATTAATATTAAATACAGTAGATCACATTGCTTAGTTTTGTTCCTGGGTAACAGTCTGTCTCAAATTTATATACTGATGTTTTGTTCCCCCCAGCCATACAAATTGAATTCCAGGTATCAAAAGAGAATGTCACTGTGATCTCTGTAAACAGACTGACAGTTTCGTCTAGGCAGAGGGAAAAAAGTGGCTGAGGCAAGAAGTGTCTTAACCAATGTCTTTTACCCAGTAACTGCCAGAACAGAATATGTATTTTTTGATGTCCCAATTATTTGTTCATCATAGAATGTTTGCAGATGACACCAAGTTGGGGGGAGCGTGGATCTGCCGGGGGGCAGGAGGCTCTGCAGGGGGATCGGGACTGCCTGGATCCCTGGGCCGAGGCCACTGCGTGAGGGGCAACACGGCCAAGTGCCGGGTCCTGCCCTTGGGCCACAACAACCCCCGGCACCGCTCCAGGCTGGGGGCCGAGGGGCTGGGAAGCTGCCCGGCGAGAAAGGACCTGGGGGGGTTGGTTGACAGCGGCTGAATATGAGCCGGCACGCGCCCAGGTGGGCACGAC
>NW_010228186.1:20593-22710 GCF_000690775.1 Eurypyga helias
ACTTGGTGATCTTAGAGGTCTTTTCCCCCCTGAAGGAGTCTGTGGTTCTCCACAACACAGTGGTCTGGGCAGCCGGCTGTCACCAAGCAGGGTATCAGAAAGCAGGTTTTCTTGGGCTGTCAGCAGCAGGCCCAGCAACGCCTCATTCCTGGCTGGCACATCTCACGTTGGTGTGAGGAAGCAGCCCTCTGCGCATCCAGGAACTTGATGTGACCCACGGGAATGGTCGGACACTTGCGTAGCCAAGTGCAAGGTTTCAGCAGGTCGGAAGGATGCTCCTCTGGCAGCCGGAGTTGTGCGACACGTTGTCAGCACAGACAGGTTCTTAGGCCTTGGATGGCACTCGGCCCACCTGCACCCTGATTTCATTGGGTGTCCTAGATATTACTGTACCAAACCCAGAAATAACTAAAGTTAGGCTTAATGTAAGAACAGAGAGGGAAGGTGGAGGCAGCAGAAACAGCTGTCTCCTCCTCTGCGTCCTTCTCCTGGGTGAGTGTTTCTGATTGCAGCCGTAGCCCTGTCAGTGCCTGCTCGAGGTCTGGTGATCATCCATTCAAAGCAATTACAAGGCATCCCTCACCAGCAGGGTCTGAGCCACAGGCTGCTTCTCTGGGAAAATTGATGGAAGAGAAAGGGGGAGTGAGGGAAGAAATCAATGCCTTTCACCAGTGTTACCTGCCAGAGTGAATTAAGCAGCATGGGATCCCTGCTTCGCGCACCGCGAGAGCCGGAGCTCGAAGAACCTGTTCCTAGCAAGCGCAGGCCGTGGGCAGGGCAGGCGGGGGAGCCACGCTTTACTGCTGCTCGCCTTCGGGTTTTTGGGCGTCCGCTGACGTCAGTGGGACTCGTGTGCACAGAGGGGGCTCAGGGTGAGCGACGCGGAGAACCTCGAGCCTGCACCGGTGCCAGCGGCGAACCTTGTGTCTGCTTGCAGTCCTAACATGTCATTCCATGTTCTTTGTCTTCCTTTAGGCCTAGCTGACGCCTCCCGCTGCTCACCACATCCCAGCTTCAAGAAGCGAAGGGTCGCAGGGACAGCAGCTGTGAGGACACCGGCAAAGACGCAGTCGTCGCATGCTTCGGGGGAGGTACGAGTGAGACCCTCTTGCTTCCGTGTGATGTGCCCATTGAATGGCCATTTTTGACCAGTAGCCACTCAAGGGGTTTCTGCAGCTCTGGTGTTACGGTGTTACAGGAACCGCGTCCTGCTGCCAGCACGGGCGGCTGCTCTTGTTTCATGGACTCGAAACTCCACGCAGGTGAACGGGGCTCACACACTTCCGTGTGTCAGCTTTCTTCCCAGGGCAGTGACGATCGCTCAGGCTCATAGTCCTGATGGTGTTTACAGGGAAGAGCAGACTTTGGAACAAATCTGACCTCCTTCTAGGCAGTAAAACCTCCTTTTCCTTTGACCCGTGGAGGCTGCCTCCTGCCCTGCAGCCCTGGCTCCTCTCTGCTGCTCACACGCGCGGGAGACGCAGGGCCTGGGGAAGCGGTAGAGAGGCCGGGGGGTTGGGACAGCTGGGCCCAGGGAAGTAATGAATGGCATGAAATTCTCAGGGTTCCAGATGAAGGAGCTGACTAAGCAGAAAGAAAAGTGAATCCAAAAAGATGAGCCAGAAACACGCGGATACCGTGCAGAGCAGCTCACCTGAACCAGCTCAGCGCAGGGGTCTCTGGACACTTCTCACCCCCTCCCAGAAGAGTGTGGGAATTTGCACCGCGGTCAGGTAAGACCTGGAGCGCACGCGAGCCATCCCATAAAACCTCCGCCGCGTGTACATCACACAGCTGTCCTACTGCATCCGTCCCTGCCGACGGGCAGTGCCTTTGAGCTGCACTGCTCGCAGACCGTTAACTCCGGTGCTCCCGGCGTTGTGCCGCTCCCCTGGTTCCCGTCACCCGCGCCGAGGTTGCGCCCTTCCTTGCGGGTGTGCCAGGGTCTGCGTCTTTCCCGTCCTTTCAGCAGGCGAAGGCGGGGACCTGTCGGGAGTGTGGTTTGGGCGCCCTGGGCAGCGACCAGAGCTCCCAGCGTTTTGCTGGAAATCCCTCTGCTCCCTCTGGAAGGTGGGAGCAAGGGTGCTGCTTGCCGTAGAAGGCTGATGACGGCGGCG
>NW_010228186.1:22788-24111 GCF_000690775.1 Eurypyga helias
GGGCGCGGGAGGAGCGGCTCTGCGTGTGCACGCCTCGGGCCTTCTTCCTGAATGCCCTAAGCTGCTGAGCGGGACACGAAGGCCTCGGGGGGTTCGGTTTGTGCTTCCGATCTCGGGCAGGAGGTGCGAGCGTGGGTCAGTCCCGCTCACATTGCTGCCCTTGCTGCTCTTGGAACGGCAGCTCTTGGGGGTAGGGCTGCCGGGTGTTTGGAGAGGACTGAGCACGCGGGGGGCTGGGGCCTCTCCCGGACCCTGTAACTGGACGTGGTGGAGGTGTCGAACCCCAGGGGTACTTACGCGGTTCTGTGCCCCAGCCCTGAGCATCTCCAAGTAGGTTCGCTTTGCTCGGGAAGGAGGGATCCCTGGGGTTTTGGCTGTGGCCTGCCCGCAGCTTGCCGAGCCCTGCTCCTGGAGCATCCATCCGCGGGAGGATGCGGAGTTGTGCAGCAGCCCGCCGCCGCCTCACCCGCTCTGGCTTCCCTGTGAGCGGGGCCGGAACGGGGGAAAAGGGGTTACAACCGGACTGACCAGCCGTGTCCCTGCCTGCAGGGCTTCCTGCACTACGGAAAGTGGATTTTCACTTACAGGAATGACTTGGCAGAATGCGCAAAACCGCGTCTTCAGCGCCGTTCCCGTCGCGCAGCCTGCGGGGAGGGACGTGCTGTGGTGGTGCTCAGTGGTGACGGTCTGGGCTTGGGGGTGCTCGGAAGTGTTCGGCTGAGTGGGTTCATGTCTGGTTCCCTGTGTTTGGGGGGAGTTATTCTGGCAGAGTAAGCGGCATTCTCCGAGCCCAGGTACTCCCAGCCTGGCTGGGCTGCTGTGCCCGTGTGTGGTGGTGCCCCCCCAGCCCCCCTGTAATCTGGGAGTGCAGGGGTAATGCCGGCTGCACCCGTCTGAGTTCATTTACCGCTCCGTGGCAGAGGGGTAAAGGAACTGAAGTTTTTCCCCGTGTTCCTGACAGGAGGGATTATCCCAGTTCAAGTTAAGAATGAGCCGGGGGGCTCCTTCCAGAGCTGGGAGCGGGACCCGGCCCCGTGCGATGCGAGAACATCTTCCCTCCCTGAAAGGTGTTTTGCTTGGAAACGGGGTATTTCCCAGGATGCTGCGGAGTTCAGGGAAGGTCAGTGTGATGTGCTGGCACACCCCTGGCCTTCCCGGGAGAACCTGGCAGCCCGGGTTCTCCGGGCTGGGGTTACCGAAACGTGTCGCTTCGGGAGATGGGAGGCTTCGAACCAAGCGCTTCGCTGCAGCTTGTGGTGGCGAGAACGTCCGGCCGTGGGACGCCTTCCCCCGCAGCGCTAGGAGACACGGGGGTGTTGCGCC
>NW_010228187.1:0-1366 GCF_000690775.1 Eurypyga helias
GGGGCCAGGCCAGCCTCGCGCAGGCAAACAGCGCAGAGAAGAGCCGCCTCTCGCCAAACGTGACCGACCGGCTTTGGGGCGTTCCTCAGACCCTCCTGGGTGAGCAGGGACAGCCCCAGACACCCGTGAAGCCCACCAAGCCCAGGCTTCACTGGGAGGGGTGTACTGCTTGTGCTGTCGTGGCTATCCTGGTTTCCTGTGTCCCGTTCCCCGGCAGAGGTGTGATTTGCATGTCACATTCCCAGGTAGCCCTGGGGGTTTGAGATTGTCCAAGAAGCATCCAGGTTGGTCCACAAACCCCAAGGAGGGGTCACACTGCAGTGACATAGTTGAGTTTACCACTGGTTGCGGCCCCTGTGGCACAGAAAACACCCCCAGGCACTGCAGGAATTCTGCTGAACTAGATAATCCCACCGAAATCCACTTAAAATGACCCATTTGGGCCATAAGCAGGGAGTGCTATTTCAGGCGTGCCTCGCTGGCCTCTGCGACTCATTTTGGGTCTTTAGTGTCTCAGCCAGCCTAGACCTGGCATAAAATTCAAGCCAGTTCATGCATAAAGCCTTAATCTTCTATTTTGCTGTTTGGAGAATGAGACCTGGTATTGGCCATCTTCAGGAGGCTATCCATATCCACGGAGATACGGGGGGAGAACTGGGAGGATATTCCTATTGATCATATTTACTCTGTAGAGAAGGAATAAGGGCAAATCTATTCATCTGTCCAAAAGTCTCAGACTTTCCCTGGAAAGTGAGAATAATTATGTTTGAAAAGGTCAGTGCGAGGGTTTAAATCCGGAATGCCAATGGAGAGGATGCGGCGGATGCGCTGTGACAAGGGAAAGTCGAGCACACACATTTTGTTGCTGCCACACAGAATTGGATGTGTCATTTACTTGAAATAACTCGATTTGCAGGAGCACCCGCACCCGCTTGGCCACGGAGGGAGCCCGTGGTCCCGGGCAGCCCGAGGGGCACGGCGCAGCCCTTCCTTCTCACCCAGCCACGGGGTCTCACCCAGCAGCAGCCAAACCCACTCTGCAGTGGGACCTGCTGGGGAGCACCCAGCCCCCCCGGCACATGCCAAGAGAAGGTGTCCCCTTTCTTCTTATCCCCCTTCCCCTTCTCCTTTCCCTTCATATTTCTGGAAAAACAGGTTGTATGTTTCCTTTTTTTTTTTTTTTTGCAACCACAACCTTTACAGCCTTCATGGGTTGGACGCCTTTCGCCTCTCATTTTACGTTCCTAGTTTTCGCAGTAGCGCGTTGCACCGCAGCCCTTTCCGTCAATGACCGAAGCCCGAGCGGTGGGGCCGTGGCTGAGCAGGGCAGGTTTGTGGGTCAAACCCTGCTCCCCCAGCCGAGGGT
>NW_010228188.1:0-4865 GCF_000690775.1 Eurypyga helias
GTCCGCGGGGACACCCCCCCAGCTGCTGGACGAGAAGGAATGGCCGGATGGGATGTGCTGGGAATGGGATGCCTGGGGGAGAAGAGGTGGAGGGATGCGGTGTGCTTGGGGAAGTGGAGATGAAGACGTGGGATGCTCATGGTGAGCCAGGAGAGCGGGAGGGGATGGGGTTTGCATCTTCGGGGCAAGAAAAGGCAGAGGGGTGGGTTGTGGTTGTCCTGGGCGAGGAGAAGTGGGAGAGCGGGCTGTCCCCGCGGTCACCGTCCAGGAGAGATGGATGGGGTTGAGCTTGCGCCGCGGAAGAAGAGGCGGAGGGATGGAGTGGAAGAAGAGTTGGAGGGATGGAGCGTGCTTGGACAAGCAGAAGCAAGGGATGGGGTGCACCTATGGTGGGTAAGAAGACCTGGAGGAATGGGTCTGCTTGTCCTTAACCAGGAGATGCTCCTGATGCAGTGCTGCGTTGTTGTTCAAGGTGATGGTGACCTTGGCCTCGAACCAGCCATTAGGAAGCAAGCCGGCTCACATCACGTGCCATTTGTCACTTAGGGCCACCCTGCTGCTGCTGGATCCTTCCCGTGGGAAGCGCAGTGCCTGCATGGTGTGTCCCTGGCTGACACGCAGCGGGGCATGCTTACCTGCGCCTGCTGGAATCTCGAATGATGTTTTTTTAGAAGAAACAAGAGCTGGAATTATAAAGTCGCCCTTGTAACTTGGTGATCGTCGCACAATCACCAAGATTGGGAGAGCTGCCTGTAAGATGCGGGTCGCTCATCCGCCTCCTGCCTGTCAGAGAGCTGATTTTTGATGCGGTAGCACATGGGATGGACTTCTGATTTCAGAGGGAAATGAAAATAGCTTGCAATAAGGGAAGCACAGATGAGCCAGACATAACAAAGAACTGATTTGTGGTGGAAAGCCAGTAAATGCTCACATCTCCAACCCCAACACAGCTCCAAGAAGGAAAAGATGTTGCAGTGTAACACAGACCCACGAGGGTCTGTCGAGAGCCTCTGAAGTCAAGTGTCTAGAAACGCTGATGACTTTGCAGTCTATCAGGGGAGGAAACGTTCACCAGCTCTGCTCAGAAACCCTTTTCCCTGCATATTTCATAGAAGTGATGGCATACCTGAAAGAGGGCTGGGATTTCTCTGCCTGTACAAGGAAACCTCAGCCCCGTTGGTGCCTGGCAGAAGGCAGCGGGCACAGTGGTGCTGTGGGGCTGGCACGTGGCAGAGGCTGCGGTGCCAGCTCACAGACAGGGCATTTCTGAGGGTGGGGTTGGGTGTCTGAATGAAGGCTGTGGCTGGATGAGGCTTTTGCACAGCCATTCCCAAGATGGTGGCTGGGCACTGGCTCTGGTGGCATGCCTCAGGGCACTCTGCCTGGTGTCAGAGCAGCAAGTTTGGCCACAGAGGAGTTTCTGATATTCTTGAGAAGGTACTGCCTTCATCACTTTGGTATACAATCCATGTGGCAGACAGGCTTATTTGCTTTAGTTGGTGTATTTAGGGTTTTCTTTCCAGCTGTATGAACACCCTTATTCGTAACCCAGTTCCATGCAGGGAGAGCTGCCCTTGGACCACATCATTCCTGTTACGTAAGAAATGCTTTCTTCAGAACAAGTCTGTTGGATTTTTGATGGCAAGAAGGCAGATAAAAGTCTCAGGAGCATGTCGGGCTGCAGGACATTGTCCCTTATGGCAGAGGTACTGTGGTCTGCAGCATGTGATGCTTAGGGCTGAATCTCATGGCTGCAGCCTGATGGCCGCTCCATAAATCACAGCAGCCCCTCCAGAATGCCAGCTTAGGGGGCTGGGGTGCTCACTGAGACCCCCATGTGCCCTCAGTGCTCAGCAGTCTCAAATGCAGGGAAAGTACTCACAAACTCAGGCTGTAGGGCAGAGGTAGACACCAGTCCCTTGCACTGCTGGGCACATGAGCGTTTTGATTTTGCTCCTTTATTTTGCTTGTTTACACACAGCCAGGGGTGAACCGTGGCTTGTTCTGTGCACCTTCAGAGACAAGGTAAATTATTTAAATGATTTTAAGGTAAATTATTTAAATGACTATTCCTCCAATGAGGCCAAAACCAAATGAACCTCGATCCTGTTCTGGTTAGCAACACTTCTTCACCCAAGCAGGGATGATCTTCAAGGGCAACTTCTCCGTGTATCTCTGCAGCAGCACCAAGAGCTGGTCCCTACTTTTGGGCACATGTGTGAGAGGAGATGCATTCCCTGCAAGGGCAGCTAATAACAAACCAGTGGAATAATAAAGTTGCAGGAATTAATTTATTTATTTTATTTTAACATAGTTGTAGGGCAATCAGAACAGTGGAGGTCTTCAGTGTACAAAATGGGTTAATAGACCTGCCTGTGAACTGGAGCATCTAATAATCTCTGCTGAGTGTCACCCCATCGCTGCAGTCGGAGCGCTGTATCCAAGTGCAGCGGTGTAAGGCAGGAAGCCCCACTGTTGAGAGGGAAGGTAGCTTGCACCAGCTCCAGATCTGGCCCACCTTCCTGCAGGGCTTTACTGGTGTGTGACG
Source organism: Eurypyga helias (assembly GCF_000690775.1). Lineage (NCBI taxonomy): Eukaryota > Metazoa > Chordata > Aves > Eurypygiformes > Eurypygidae > Eurypyga > Eurypyga helias. The sequence goes on from NW_010228188.1 coordinate 2,549, forward strand.
GCCTTACTGGTGTGTGACAAATCACAGTCCGTTACGGCAGGAGCAGCACATGGTGGGGCCACTGCCAATTATAGGATTGCACAACAGGGGCAGAGCAAAAAAAGTCCATTGTGGTTTCCAGCCACCAGTGAGCTCTGACATTTTGTTGTTTCAGTTCCCTTAAATAAATCGGTGTAGTGTTGGGAAGCACAGGCCCCTGGGAAGCTGCTCTACCAGAGCAGCCACAAACCCTGTTTCTTGCCATGGCTCCACAGAGCAGGCCCATGGATGGGGAGCGGAGCAGCAGCTCAAGGAGCACAACCCCCTTGGAGCAGCCTTCCAGTTTATTTCTGTTTAACAGCATTTAAAGACAGTGCAATTGCACAGCTGAGAAGAGAGAATCGTCTTGAGATAACATGACCCGAGCTTCACCGGTGTCTGGGTGATGCGGTCTAACCAGGAGCGTTACTGGAGACAACACGTGATGGACTATCAGTATGAGTAACACCAGCGGGCTGAAAGGAAATCGAATGTGGTAGAAATGAAATCAAGAGTAGGACAGAAAGGAAACTAGATGGTTTTTCTCTTTGCTCAGTTATTTGTGCTGAATCACCTTCAAGCTGTGTCTGTGCCTCCCTGTAAGATCTTAAATAAACCTCTGGTACTGCATCATTACCAGAGTTCATCCTCGCATCTTCCCCAGGCTGCCTGGTGTTGACAGCTCTTGTGTTGACTCAGAAGCTATTTGTTTCTCTCTCTCTCCCTTTTCCCGTTTTGGCAGACCGCAGAGTCGGCAGTTCCTGTTGATCCTCATGGGTCCCAGCACTGTAGCAGGAAACGGCTCTATTGTCAGGAGCACAGACCAAAGGTCATTCTGGGAAAGTGCGGCAGGGTGTGGCTGCGCCCAGCGAGGGTATTGATGGCCTCAGCAGGCAGGTTTTTTTCTTTTTTTGATATCTTAAGTCACTCTAACTTCCTTCTTTGCTCTTCTCTGGCAGCTTTCCTGCAGGAATCAATCTCTCACTGTCACAAGCAAAGCTTCATAAATCCTCAAGCATTAAGCATTAATCTCAACCTCAATTTTCAAGGAAATGGCTTTGTTCTCTTTTAACACTTTCTGGTGGCAACTGTGGCAATGATTCGGTCTCCAGCAGCTGCTGCTGCACTGCTGACACCTCCGCTATGGTGAGGGAAGGTGTTAATGCAGATTTAAATAGTTACATGAACTACTCCAGCTAATTCAACTTTGATTTGCTGATATGATCCAGCACCAGACAGGAAACAAAACTAAGGAGACATGCCTGCCTGCTGCTCAGATGTAACCCCCACTTTCACAGGTCTTCCCCGCCATTTAAGTATTACCTAATGGCTCCACCAGTAATTCTTCGACTCACCCTAATGCTGTCCTCTCTCCCCTGCTTCCCTTGACAGCTCAAACACACAATTTTCTTGGCAAAAGGCAAACTGCATGGCTCATTTATGTATCACAGTGCTCTGTCACTGGCAGAGGGATGAACATCCATCTTTTCCTATGGGATCACCTGTGTGCCAGGCAGGATGCATTAATAAATTTTTTGCAAAATGCGTCTGAAAGATGACTTGTGCGTGTTTGATCTGGTGCCCACCCAAACCAGGGTGGGCAAAGCAGTTTCCCTACTGGGAGCAAAAATGTTTGGTTGAGGATTGGGTTGGATAGCAGAGATCCTCCTTGGTATATCTGGAGTGTAAGAGAGTTTGTATCAACTGTGTGCTCTTTAATCAAGGAGTAACTGAAAGGAAACCCGGTTGACTGAATTTTCCTGGTCTTAGGTTGTTATACATTCAGTTTTAAATTAGCTACGCAGGTTGCCTGGTGAGCTGAATTTGCTGTGAAAGCAGAAAGCAAGGGCACTGCAGGGCTGCTTCTTGTAAGGTCATTCCTGATTCAGCCCATTGGTAGTCACCAAAAAGCTTTCTAAAGAGCTAATAATGATGTAAGATGGCAAAGATTAAGTGGGTTTTGGCACATTCGGAAGATGACAATATCCTCATAAGGGCCAGCCCTTGCAGCTGCTGTCCAGAAGAAGTAGGTATTAGAAAATATTAGCATTGATCACTGTTAGTCAGGGTGGTGGAGTGTTCGCTGAAGAGTTCTCCTCCATGTGCGTAGGTGTCTTCGAAAATGCCAAGCATACCGTTAGCACAGCTGCACCATCACAGCTGGGTTTTTGCAGAAGTCCTTCCTTGGATGGTGCCTACGCTTATTTTCTGTCTTGCTATCTTTGCTGAGAATTTGAATGTGCTCCATTTCTGGAATTCTTCACTGCTTGCTGGCCAGCCAGATCTTTTTCAGCATCTG
>NW_010228188.1:4912-6199 GCF_000690775.1 Eurypyga helias
AGTCAATACAGCAGGTGTGGGATTGGAAAAATGGTAAATCCCATGTGTCAGACACTTGGCACTTTCCTGGCATGCCGGTGCCTTGCAGCTGAGCCAGCCATCTGGTAACCCATGCAGAGCTCATTATCTGTGACTTGCTACGCATCACTGAAGTCTAACAGGAGAATTAGAGAATCCAAAGGGGCTTTGCAGGACACCAACATGACGACATGGCATTCCAAATCTGTCACCGAGCCGGTCCTCAGTGCTGCAGTGTCTCCTCTGTACCTTTCCAGTGCTCTTCAGCTGGGACAGGAGCTATTTTGCATTGTTAGAGGATTTTTCAGACTCTTCTGAACAGTATTGTCTTTCAGCTGGGTTTTGGAAGTGCCTTGTTTGAACAATCTTTAATTGGATAAAGAATTGCTTAGTGGACAGGTTTTAACTGGGGAACTTGGGGCAAAAGCTGAACAGAATTAGTAACCGAAAGTGGGGACCAAACCAAGGTGGAACATGCTATCTTTTGCTAAACCTTCTTTGAAATTTTTCAGGTTTACCTGTTTTATTCACTGTGAAGATTAGAACTATATATTTGGAAAAGGCAGACAGTTGGATCGCCAGTGATTTGTATGAATAAGCAATTTAGTGTGTTTGGTTGGGGATCCTGGGGCCATGTCTTTGCTATAACAAAAAAACAAAAAAAAAAAACCCCAAAAAAAACCCCAAAAAAGGATTTGGGTTTAATTTCAAATTGCCTGCTTAGAAAAAAAGGTATATTAGTATGAGACTGTATTGTGAGCAGACTATCACAGCTCAGACCTCAGTAGCTGGCAGGAGTATGGGAGCTGTGTACCCCACATGTGCACACAAACACACTGCCAAGATAAGCCCATTTTGGGGTGCCGTGGTGAGTACCAGCAGCCTGCAGCTGTCAGAGCATCACTGAGGGAAGCTGGATTGTTTCTATTTCAGGATCTGCACGCTGCGTCGTGGCAGCGTAAACATGTTGTATGCCATGCCTCTCTACATGAAGGGTCCCAGCGCAGGCTGTGCTGGCTGAGGAGTGGAGAGGACTGAAACCACGTTTTGGTGAAAGCTGGCAGTGTGGCCACAGACTGTGAAGGCAGAGGGACCACTTGACTCATCGCTAGACTGACAACAGGGCTGGTGTTGGAGGGCTGACAGCATCCCATGTTGTGACATAGTTTCGCTTTAAAGCTTTGCCTCCGATCGCACTGAAATGAGTTCATTTCCTTTTCGGTTTTATTTTCCATATTCAGAAACATACGGGGGGGGGGGAGGCGGTGT
>NW_010228188.1:6230-9615 GCF_000690775.1 Eurypyga helias
CTACTGCTGCTTAGGAGAGAAAACGAAAACCCTCCTGGGTGTATAAAGTCGCCACAGCTGCTCTGCAGATGCCCTGCAGGAGCCTTGGGCACAAAGGGCTGCATAGAAAAACATTAGTGACAATGACCTTGAATAGAAGGAAGCTTGTCCCTTCCTGCCAAAACCTGCGCCCTGTGGGATCTCTGTGCTTTCTCTGTAGGTGTAAGCATCTTGCAGAGAAGAGGACATGCTGGTGCAGACAGGAGTGCTGTCCTCCTGGAGAGTTCATCTATTGTGATGCTGACCTATGGGCTGGGTCCATTCACTTCTTGACTTCAGGGAAACCCTGCTATGGGGAGCAGCTCCACGTACCACCACCAACTGTAGCTCCTAACCCCCCTTTGCTAATGAACACATTTGAAACTCTGCTTTGTGTCCAGGTGACACCAGGGAAAGCAATGCCAGCTGGACATGTTTGGTGTCCACACTGGCTCTCGGCAGGGGATAAGCTTCTCCCACATATCCACAGTCATGTGCTGGGTGTCACCCCACCCCCCCAGCCCCCGAATACGTGCTTTTTGGTCTTGGGTGTACCACAGTGGGTTGTTGGTTACTTGTGGGAGAGGGAAAGCTGCTGGCGTGACCTTTGACATTAAAAGTGCAAGCAAACAAGTCAAAAAATCGGAAGTCTTCCTTCGAGGGTTGGGACGCTGTGTTCTTCCTCACCAGAGATCTCTCTGCAGAGGCACCGGATGACTCCAGGGGTATAAAGGAGAAGTAAATAGGGGAAACATGAAAAAGAGGTTTGCACTTGACAACAACAGACTTTGCAATGTGTTTCTGCTCCCTGCCTCCCACACTGGTCTGGGTGCTATGTGCATGCCCGCGCCCCTCGGCAGGGCTGTCACCATCCCCTCCAGCTCCACATACGCGGGAGAAGAGCGGAGACGCAGAGATGCCCGGAGGGAGGAAGAGGGGGAGGGTCATGGTGAGGAAGTGTGTGGGCTTCGTGTGACCCACAGGCAGGTGTAGGACTTGACTTTGCATGGCTTCGCATCTTGGGTTGCATCATGCTTTGTGGCCATGATGCCATCCTCCCTTCCTGTTTCATCATCTTGCGGATAGCAAGGAGGTGGAGTTGGGGGAGGGGGCACGGGCTTCAAATCTGCAAGAAACTGGCAATCTGCAAAGGCACAAGAAGTCAAGGCGGTTTGGTTTTGGTTTTTTTGTTGTTGGTGTTTTTAACACAAGGCAATTTATTTGCCAGGTGGTGGCAGGAGTCTGACAGGGGGTGGCTGGTGTCACCAGCATGTGTCTGTGGTTACTGGCAGACCATGGTGGCAGGCAGGGAGAGGTGAGGGGAGTGCTGTGCCGAGGAGGTGACAGAGGACCTCCGAAACGACTGGGGAAAGAGCCACCCTGGACAGGCGCCAGCTTCTTCTCATTTCCCTGTAGGTCTGGGGGATGCTGAGGACAGTTTCGACGTGGACTCAAGAGGACCTTGACAAATCAGTCAACAGCCTGTGTGGCAGTTTGCTGACAAGGTGTTACGGTTACTTTCCCTGTCTGATTGCCAGTGCTGCTGCAGAAGTGTTGGAGGGAGATGCCCTGAAGGTGCCTCTGGGGTGCTCAGGGCAACTAACTGGGTGCCCTGTGGAGCAGGTGCCCCAGAATGTGTACCTGGGTGCCAGTGCAGGGTGGGATGTCCCATGCCAGGGGGGCTACAAGGTCCCGCTGAGCATGGCAGGGGAGAGTCAGAAGCCATCAGAACTCTGTGCGGGGCACCTGGAGCAGGCTGCCTCATGAGCCCCTACCCACCCACACAGGGGTGCCTCGGGGGCTGGTCATCTGTACCCCACTGGTGGGGTTCACCTCCTGCTGGGAGGAGAGTGGCTGGATGGCTCTGGTCTCCAGGCATCCCTGCTGACCCTGTGTATCCCTGGAGACCCTATAGGATGTGATCTTCTTGGGGTAGCTATGTGATTGCCATGGCATGTGACTCCCTCAGGTGACCATGTGAGTCTATGTGATGGAACACCTCCTTTGGCATGTCTCTTATGGTCCTGTGGCATATGACCCCCTCAGGTGACACTGAGGATATGAACCCCTGGGATATGAACCACTGGGGTGACCTTGGTGATCCTATGGGAAGTGACCCCTGCCCTGGGGTTTCCTTGGTGGCTATGGGTGCAGGGACATCCCTGGGTTGGGAAGGGGTGAGCAGCATGGGTCTGCTTCCCTTGCAGCCCCAGGCCTTCACTTGCCAGCCCCTCACGAGGTTCTCTGTTTTCTCAGGAGACCTGGTGTCACCACGACCATCTCGTCCTTCTCGACCACGACAAGGTGCCACCTCCCATCCCTCAGGCTGGGCAGTCATGCAGGGGCGCAGACTGAGGGATCAGTTGTCCTCAGGGCTGTCGGTGCAATCACTGCACACCGGAGCTTCAGGTTTCCGCTGCCCAGAAGAGGCCACACCAGGCAGAAGTCGCTGTACATCCAGAAATGGTGGCATCGGTGCCTCCCGCCCAGGAGTTCACAGACTCAGAGGATTCCACATTTGGCCAATAAATGTGTGTCAAGTCTAAAACCCAAAAGGCTCGGACCAGGGAAGCCCACAGAAGTTTGGAAGCTTGGTCAAAGTAAATAATGTGAACTTTCAGTTTTGGCTCAGGGGTGAATCACTATGAAAACAACCTTTTTTGTGGTGTCTCAGCAATTACCAAAAAGCCAAAAACGACGGCACCCACAAAAACAACAAGTAAATTACCTCATCGGGCTCTTAAAAACCTCAGTTAAAAGATTCCGGGTACTGTTTGTGGGAAAAGAATCACGAGGGCAGTTAGCCAATGAGCTGCTGGACCTGCAGTTCTGGGAAAACCCCAGGGGCTGAGGGAGAATCTCAAGGATGCCTATTTATGAATTTATCCCCAAAACAACAGAGCATGCACAGTAAGCAATGCATTGAATCTAGTGTTGGCAGTTCTGGCAATCACTGTATCTATCCATGATATTCTTTGCAGTGCTTGTTTCTGATTTTATTTGTTTCCTTGTTCCCAGCTTTCCCTTCTTTCACTTTATTTTTATTATGATGCTTCTGGGTTTGGAGCAGATGTTCTGGCAATCACTGTATCTATCCATGATATTCTTTGCAGTGCTTGTTTCTGATTTTATTTGTTTCCTTGTTCCCAGCTTTCCCTTCTTTCACTTTATTTTTATTATGATGCTTCTGGGTTTGGAGCAGATGTTCGTCTCTTCTTTCTAAGTGATGTCCTACCAACCAACCACAACCTTAAATTAAAGAAAAAAATCAGAATTTAAGCAGACTTGATGAAAAGCAACCATACTTCTCTTCCTTTCAATTTTGTTGTTGCTGTAGTCTATCTGTCCTAGGTTTTAAGATATTTGA
>NW_010228189.1:0-519 GCF_000690775.1 Eurypyga helias
CCCACCCCAGCCATTGGCTGGATCCGGGGGGGAGATAAGGAGGCCAGGTCAGTATGATAAAGCTGGAATTTGTATGATATAAAATACCAATCTCGTATAACGCAGGCACACAACCGGTGCGTGATGTGAGGAATTTAGAGATCAACTTGGCATTTAAATTGGCATTTAGGAAGCCCGCCAGGTTTTTTACACTGACAGGTACCTGTTAAGTGTTTCCTTCAAGCAATTCATTTGTGAAGAGATTAGGAGCTGGCAGGAGAGGGCTTGTTGAACAACTTTGCCTCCACACAAAGCGTTAGTGGAGGCAGCCCTGCTGAGCTTCACGGTGGCTGAACAGAATTGGGCTTGATTTGTGGCACACGACCCAATGAATTAATAAATAGTCTGGGCTTCACGGCTTTTGACTCTGACAATCCAGCTCAGGCAGTATAAAAGAGAGGAAAGTCCTTTAGGAGGTCGTTTCTTCTTCTCTATTTCGCCCGGAGCCGGGAGCTGGTGCGGGCAGGGCCGGAGCGGCAG
>NW_010228190.1:0-808 GCF_000690775.1 Eurypyga helias
AACCCAAACCATTCTGTGATGCTGTTGATGCCAGAACGTAAAGTTTTCTGGTGGTCTTGCTTCATGCTGTGGGTTTGCAGGCTACAGTCACCTGGAACTGGCCTGGGCTTGTAGCAGAGGTGTCTGTGGTCCTTCTTTAAATCCCCCAAATCCCTGGGATGTTCTAGGGAAGTATTTTAGTAAAAGTATCTTCAGAATGGGCAATTCTGAAAATAAGGTTGGGTGTGCTGGTGAGTAAAGGGTATGACAGGAGAAATGATGCAGACAAGGATGCCTGCAAGTTAGAGTTATATCTGCACAGGACAAGAAAGCAAAGCAGGGAGTAAGTCGTGGACAAAAAGAAGCAGGGAATGGAATAGCCAGATGCCCTTTGGCATTATCAGGATGCAGAGGTGAAGTGGGAGGAGACCTCTCATGCCTGTAACCATACCTCCATGAACTTCCTAGTCCCTTTTAGAAACCGTTGGTGCTTTTGGCTCCTGGGGTGATGCACTCTGCTCCTTAATTACAAAGCATGGCACAAAGGCTTCCTCCTTGTTTTCATATCCCTAACTCTTACACAATAAGCAGGGATGACTGATATTTCTTAACCTCCTTTCTCTATGCTGTTAATGGTTTTGCAGACCTCTACCGATAATGTCCCCTTGATTATCTCTACCCCAAACTGAAGGATTCTTACCTATATAGGCTCATCTTGAAAGCCACTCAGCATACTCTCATTCACCATCCCTATCTGTTTTTGTGTTCTTGTATGTATTTTTTTGAGGTGAGTGACCAGAATTATATCCTGCTGCAGAGACAGGCTGCC
>NW_010228190.1:839-19943 GCF_000690775.1 Eurypyga helias
AGGTTTAGGTAATGATCAGGTTTTCCTTCTGGTCCTTCTTCCTTTCCTCAGAATGCCTAATCCTCATTTTCCCTTTTAGCCTCCACTGAGCTCTCCTTCCATGGGCTGTCTGCTTACACCCCCAGACCTCTTCCCTGTATCGTTATAGCTAACTTAAAGCCTATCCTTGTGTATTTATGACCCCAGTTATCTTGCCCAAGTGCTTTACTTTGTGTTTATTGACAGAGAATTTTATTTGTCATTTTAGTACTGAGTGCATAGAGTCCTTTTGCAGCTTTTCATGGTTACCTTTAGTTCAGCTGCTGATATAAAATTATTGAAGTAGTGAAACTATTTATTCCCTTTTCCAGACCATTAATGAACATATTAAACAGCAATAATTAATGGAGATTTCTTTGAAAAATTCCTTCCACTGTGAGAAATGACCATCTAATTGTGTTTTGTTTCTAGTCTTTTATGGAATTATTAAACCTCTTGTTGCATGACAGCCTACCTTCAGTAAAAGCTTTTGTTGAGGGACTTTGAGAGCTTCTAGAAGAACCAAGTACACCATATTGCTTGTATCATTTTTATCCACACCGACTTATGCCTTCCGAGCGAGGCATGATTTGCAAGGCATGATATTCCACTATGAAAGTTAGATTGGATTTTCCTCAGTTTATCATGTTTAGCCTTATCTTGAATAATTCTATTCTTTATTATAGTTTTGACAGCTTTGGTTCCAAAATTACTTAACACACTGTATTTTCCGCAAGTCTTTCTTTCAGGATCAATAGCATATTTGCCACCTACAATGCCTTTGGAACCAGGTGGATACAAATGGTAGAATTACAGTACCAGTAAATGCTATTTTCATAGTCTGGTATTTGAGTTCCTTTGGAGTTCTTTGGAAAGCAGAAACAAGAACCAATGTGGTCACTTGGCTACTGTGCCTTTAAGAAACAAGAAATTTGGAGAAAACTCAGTGGCTTTGTGCAGATGATAGTGTTGGACTTTGTTCTTGCTCCAGTCTTACTCTCTAATAGCTGCAGGGTCTTTTAAAACAAGATACACTTTTCCTCAGTATGCTAGTACATTGCAAAAACACTTTGCAAACGTCGATTTTAAACAAATTATTGTGTATTTACACATGAAAAATTAAAAATAAATTGCACTCTTAATAATGAATATATCCTAGTAATCCTATTGAATAAAGTTCTGTGGAACACTGTCTTCATTTTTCTGTTTAATGCCCCAGCTGTTTCACTATTCCACATTTTGTTCAAAATACTGCAAGTGGGAAAGCCATGTTTCTGCATGAAGGGGGTTGAAAATATTTTTATTTAACTCAGAGGCATTCAGGAGCAAGCAAATGACATCAAGTGTCTTTAGCCAGTAGATTTAAATTTGTGTTTAATACTTGCATAACTTAAACATTAGCCAGGAGAATTTTTAAGCATTTTTTTTTCTTTAAATTTGGCTTAAAAAAGTAAAAAAGAGTCCTCCTGGACTGAGATCTTGTATCTCAAGTTTCAGACCGAAGTAAACTTTTACAGCCGAGTTGTAAAATAGCAGTTTATGAGACAAACTCTGCCAAAACTTTAACTATAACTGTGCCAATGTGCCATTATAATAATCCAACAATAATCATGGTCCATTATATTAAATCACTCGCACAGACAAAGGCTGCTAACCTTTCCAAGTGGGAAAAAATGTTCCTTTCAAATCGGGGATAAATTCCAACTGAGAAGACCAAATGCTCCAGCCTTTAAGTAGTGAATACATTTACTTCTCCCCAGGGCTCAAATAACCCAACATTTGGTAAATGTTTAACAAGGAGGAATTCTCCCTCCCATTTGCCCTTTTCTCATATACACTAGATTAACAAATTTAGTTTAACAAGAAGATCTGTGTTACCCCCTGGTATCCCTCAATTAGATCCTTCCTCCTGTTATTGGCGTATCATCCCAGTCCATTTGTTTGATAAGAAGACACACGGTAATTAGCTATGTGGCAGAAACAGTGTCTTCCACCAACCCTACGTCTTGCACAGACAAGTCTCCCATGCATGTGAAAAGGTGGTTTTGCTGTTGCCCTTTCCCTTTTGCATGTATTTTTTTAAGGGGATGTCCTTTTTGCAGCATTTTACGGAGGAGATTAAGCAAGCATGGCATGCTCTTGACTCCAGTTATGCCTCCCTGCAGCATGTCAGGAATTAAATCAAAGCCTCTGCAGGAATTCACAAATCCAGCTTAGAAATCTCATATTTAGTCCTGGATAAATGAGCATTGTTGAGGACAGAATAACCGCAGGCACTCCGACACATTCGGATAGTGGTGAGAGACTGTGCCCGCGTCGGCTCCGTGAAGTCACTGGTTCTTGTTCATTTTGTTTGTTTTCAGCTGGGTTTTGTCACATGCGGGCACCCTGGTGGTGTTTCACGTTGTATCTGGTGAGCTGGATGGATGGCAAAATAATATATCCAGGTTCACACCTGTGAACAGGTTTGAGATTTAGTGAAACCTTCCCTGCTGTGGGAAGTGGGAGTTTTTTGGGTGGTGTTGTGTTGTTTTTTTTTTTTCCATCGGTTTGTGAAAGGAATTTGGGGCACTCTTGTTTTTCCTGGGAATGTTTTAGAAATTTAAGAGCTACCGACTTTGTCCCAAGATGTTCACAGAGGTTAATGCCTGCAAGGGCTGTGAGGAGGACAGAGGTTTAGGATAAGAGGGAACTGAATCCCGTACTGGGGATCTGAAGTGCACAGAGCAGCTGCATTTAATTCCAGAACTAGAGCTTTTACCTACATTTAACACTCGAAAGGCAGTGGTGACAGCTGGCAGAAGTCTCTAATGCTTTTAACAGCAATCAGTGTTGCTGATGAATAAAGCACCTTCCGATGCCTTAATCGGAGGCAGGACCTTACCTCTCTTATTGAACCCTGGGTAGAGGATTCTCCTGAAGGATTCAGTGCCGCTGTGTGTGACTTGGAGCAGTTACTGCCACCACATTGTTTTGTGCCATGCTTAGGGGTTTCCCTCCGATCCAAAAATGTGACGTCCTGGATGAAAGTCACACAGCAACGCTGGTGTGCTGGGGGAGAGCTGAGGCAGGAGCAGCGTGATGCCGCTTGATGTGCTCTCCAGCACCCCAGCATTCCTCCATGAGCCACTGAATTTCATCACTTCATTGGCACTGAGGGCTCCACACCTGATAGTGCTCCGTGACTTAAATATCCTTGTTGAAAGAGTCCTCAGATCAGCTCAGGATTGTGGTGATGACAAGGACTGCACTGGTCTGTTTTACGGTGGGGATGAACCTGCTGTTTGGGTTGGTGGCTCTGCAGCTGAGCACCCAGCCATCATTGTTCCAGGTGGCTTCTCCCTGTTTCTGACCTGCTGACCTTCTGGAAGCATTTCTTTTGTGAGTTGGTCTTGTCATTTCTGTCTCTGACACTTCAAATTAGATAATGGCAATGTCAGACTTGAGTTGGACGGGCCATTGAAGCTGATAGTGAGCATGATAACTTGCTTCTTGTGTGATACATGTCACCGAGGGCTTGATGCTGAGCCACTTGCTGTAGCTGATGGGGATTGTGCCATCATTTCTGTGGGAGAGGTCTCCTATCCCAGGAAAGCACGGCCATGATGTTCCTTCAGCTTCACATAGAGTATGGTTTGGGATTTACCCTCTGGTAAATCAAGCCAAGCACCTCTCCCGTGTCCATGGCATATCACTGTGGCTGTGATTGCCAAGGTGATGGGTTTGGGGAGACTCAATGGCAAGGAAAAGAATTTGGCCATGAGCTCTGCAGATGCATTCACTTTGAAGGAGTCTGTGCATTAAAGGGTCTCTCAAATGAAGACATGTTTTATTTGTAACTAGCTCCTTTAATTGTTGGCAAAGGAATAAATTCTCACCTATTTATATTTTTATGAATCAAACTAAATGAAGTAATACGGCCTAGGTACAAGAAGGCACCAGAGGACTCATTTGGATAAATCACACTCTTCATTCTCAAGTTATTCAAACAGCCGTTCTGCTGTACTGAGACATGAGAAAGCAAAACCATTCAAGTGCTTCAGTAACACTAAGAAAACTGATTCAGTGGGAGGACTGTATAATAGAACTGTGTTACAAGAAAACCATTCCTCGCTGCTACACAAATGCTACAGCAGATAGGCATCCTTATCATAAAGATGCAATTACCGATGTCTCAGTCGTTTGATCAAAAGGTAAATACCCAGGAAAGAGACAGTACTTCCATCAGCTCCGTAGCCATCTCCTTGTATACATACATGTAACGCTTCCCATTTTGCTCTGCTGTCTTCCCAAGAAGAGAAAAAGTATTTCCAAGTGCCTGGGAAGAAGAACTCTTACAAAAGACATGTGTGTTAATTTAAGGAATTACAGAAATGAAAAAAAAAGGGGGGCGGGGGGGGAGAGATATTTTTTTGTGCTTGGCAGCTGGTAATTTTCACTTTTGGGGCTAATACAAGAAAATGAAGTCAAATCCCCAAATTCCCCATCCTAAAATTTCAGACATTTCAAAACACTGAAGAGATTACTTTTTTTGAAATCTGCTTTGCCAGTAGCCTGTCTACTCAGCAGCTTTCCTTTGGTTGGGATGCTCTTTTAATTTACGTTCAAGCAATTCCGTAAAATGCCAGAAATTGTCTGCACATCCTCAAACTCCAGTAAGGTCCACGAGGACCTTAGAGGTACTCAGTACCTTGCAAAATGTCTTTAATTTGGTTGGTAATATTGTTAGACGGGCTTCAAACTCCGCAAGGTTAGACAGGGACTTCTTGGTCTGTTTGTCAAGTGGGAAGACCGCGAGGCTGAAGTCGCTTTGTGATCACCCCTGTCTATGCACTTACTGTATGCTGATGTCTACTGTTGCGTGGTCTGGGTGGGCACAGTGGAGAGCAAAGCTGTCTGCTTGCCTTCCTGGGTCCAGTGGAACGGCTTGGCTGCAGAGGAATATCCATCATTCCCAGGGAGCACTGGACGTGTTTATCCGAGGGCTCTTCCCAGAGCAATTCTCAGCCTGGGCAGAGGAATGGGTGTGAGATTCAAAAGCAGAAATTCAGCAGCATGAGCGCAGGTGGAAAAAGGAGACCTCCTGATGCCCCAGAGTTTGCTGCAGCTCGGGAACCTAATGAAGGATGTCTGGGTTGAGAGCAGCCATGCAGGAAAGGGCCTGTCCTGTTAGGGTGGGACGGTGAGTTAACAAAGCCCTTCTTTATTCCATTCTCATCTCACTGGTTTTTAGCTAGTTTTAGAAGTCAGTTATTCCGGTTTCTGTTCCGATAGCATCTAGTGATAGAGGTAATTAGTGCCTTTTGAGGTGCCAATGCATTAGTGGCTGTGTAAGAAGCAGGCTCAGTTCTGGCTGACTTGGGCTTCTTCAGATGTGCTTGAAGTCGCGCTGTGTTAAAACAAGGAAGGTGTTAAATCTTCATAATGCCGTCTGCTCCTCTTGGAATTCACCGAGAAGAGAGACTTAACCAGACCAAGTGTTGATCTGGTTCAGTGTAGGAGCCTTGGACTATCCTGCATCAGAGCTAAATTCCTTGTGGAAGCAGAGGAGGGTCAAAAGGATGTGAAGCCCTTATGGTTTCTCCAGAGCACAGTATTTCATTGTCTCCCATAAGAGCAAGCCATGACGTGGTGATGTGGGCTAATTCTGGGAACAGCTGTGTATTCTGTGCTGTGAAGCCAAGCCACGCTACCGGGCTAGTAGGAAAACTTCTGCCACGAGGCTGGTCTTATGCTGTCCGTGGAAGGGGCTAGGATGTGTGGTCATCAAAAAAGATGGACACAAAGCCGTCTGGTTCTGCTCAGAGGTTGCCTAAGTGCTTTTCTGTAAAACTGGGTTTTGTCTGAGAAAATGATGTGAAAGATCTATAGGGAAACACAGACTTTCCCCTCTATATGTGTCCTGTATAAAATGGCAGTTTTCCAGTGTCACTTGTAAATGATCCTTTCCTTGATGTGCAACTAGATGCCAGAGAATTTGGTACAAGCTTTTGCATTACACTGAAGGCCATAAAAACATCAGAAATTCCTTTTTTGGTTGCAAGAGAGCTAGCTCTCTAGCATGGTGGTTAAGGCTGTCCCATCTTTGCCTGTTTTTACTGAATCTGTTTTTAGGTATAAGTTCAAAAATATATTCGTCTTAACTACTTCCAAAAGGTCAGTGGAAAGTGCTGCTTCGTCAGTTATACAAAACACTCTGGGGGGTGGGGAAGAATCAGAAATTAGTTGTCCTTTGCATTTCTCATAGCAAACATATTCAAAACCAACCACTCTCCCTCTGATCTGCTGTGAAAATGCCATGAAAATAGTTTGTTTTCTTTCTTTCTCTCCTTTTTTGATACCTGACTTCAACATAAAACCATATTTTAGTCAGGTTTGCTACTAGCACCACGCTGCCTTGAAACCTTGTCGACCTCGTCAGCTACTCCCCAGTCATCCTAAGCCGTGAGACGCCAGGGGAGCCTGGGATCAGAGGATGGAGCTCCATTATGCCTGTTGCTCAGAGCGCTTTTACACAGCTCTATTTTTGGCTCCTTGCTTGCTCAAATGAAATTGTCTGATTAAGTAACGCATAGGAAATAGATTTTGGTCCAAGTCTGATTCATCGAGTTATTCATTTTAAACAAAAAAGTGGTGGAGTGTTTTGGGTTTGGGGTTTTTTGGGTTTTTATAATCCATGATGCTTGCTCCTTTCTGTGCTAGCTTGCCCCCAAAGGGACGCTCAGGAAGTTCATTTGAATTGGGTGAGAATTCACAGTGTATGAGCTATGTAGACACCCTTGCACAGAATGAAAGCCGCCTGAATTTGACTTGGCTTTGAAAATGGATTAGTCCACCCTAGGTCTCGGTGTTTACCTGCTGTCATATAATTAGCTGATTATCTGACTTAATTAATCCTGCTTTAAAATTAATTTGGATAACTTTGCTTGGCTGTCTCCAGAGACAAAGGCGCTTGGCTCTCTTGGTAACTAACGGTATCAAATTCGGGGAGGATGCTACATGTGGAACAGTACTTCTGTAGCATCCCATCTTTTGAGTCTAGGTATCAGGATGGGGAACAAAGAACTTGTGAGCATTATCTAATCTAGACTTGCCACTCATTCAGTGTGTGAAGTTAACTTTCAAAGTCATTTCCGCAGCCAGGACTTGCATTTCAGGTACATCTGACCTTTTGCTTGAGCAATTAGGGCTCTAATTTCAAGTCAAGCCATGAGTTAATTGCCAGGCTTAAGTGCTGGATGCACAGCTAAATTCTCTGATATCTTTGAAAATTCACATGCACTCAAACCCAAAATATTTTAATTAATAAATAAATTGGATATAGCATCAGTGAAGCTGTTAGATCTCAGTCTAGAGCAGGGTAGGAAGTACCTAGACAGAACTGGTATTCTCTGCTTGTGTAGGGTCTGACAAACTGTAGTTTTTGAAGCCATTTTTGGATCATTAGGGTTTTTTTGAGAACCCACTGAGAATGTACTAGAAAAGGGTAGATGGAATGAATATATTTTAAGTGGAGAAAGGAAAAGAGATTAAACCAGATGAGACTCCTCTGAGTGCAAAACTAGTTGGTTAATTGTATCCAGAGTGTCGTTATCAGCATTCCCCTATCCGATTGGAAGAATGCAATGTGTAATATTCCACAGCTATCTGTCCTGCTTCCAGCTCTGTTCAGTGTTCTCATTAATGACTTGCACAGTGCAGTGGAGAGTATGCTTATTGAATTTGCAGACAACATGAAGCTATAAGGGCCTGCAAACATACTGGAGGACAGGATTAGGAATTTAGAAGGGCATATACAAATTGAGGAACTGGTCCGAAAAAAAGAATGAAATTCCACTGGGGACTAACTTCAGTAGTGATCAACTCCATGAGCATGAGATGTGTAACTACTGGGCAGGTAACACCACTTGAGAAAAGTTTTGGTGAATTATAGCCAGGTCACAAGCTAAGTTCAAACTAAAACTAATAATAATAGTGATAAAGTCATGGTATGGCAAAGAAAGGCAGTCCATGTACTAGGAACTTATTAAGCATTTACCTCTCAAGACACCATATGTACTACTCAGCACTGATAAGGTCTGAACTCGTTTTTGTTTTGTTCTTCAAAGAATGTGGGTCAGTTGGAAGGAGTCCAGAGGATAAAACTGAGAATAATCAAAGGTCTGGGAAGCATGGCTTCTGAGGTGGAATTGGGAAAAAATAAAGTTCTCTTGTCTGCTAAGAGACACTATCTGCAGTTAGACAGATATTTTCCAGTACATTAAAGGCTTTTGAAAACATTAAATTACCTGTTTTACAAGTTTGTGTTGGGGCCAAAATCACAGCAGGAAGTTGCAGATTTAGATGCTAGGAAAACGTCTCCAGAAATCATGGTAGTAATGAGCCATAGTAGATTTCCTGGTGAAGCCATGAAGTTTATTTTATTGATGGTCAGTAGAAATAGGTTAGAAAAACATTTGTAAGCAAAATTAAATTAATAAAGTCCCTCCTGTCTTGTGGGATGGCTGGGGAAGGATGAATTACAGGACCTCGAGGTCTTTTTTGGTTTTGTGATTTGAGAGCAATCAGTACAGTACTCAGAATAATATCTGGAGGCAGCAGTTGCCCAAGTAGATGGTTATGCTATTGTTTTAATCTTTGCAGTCAATTACTTCAATTTTATTATTTCTAGATGTTCTTTGAGTAGATAGGTCAGGATCAGGACACTCTGAGAGCAGCTCACGTCTGAAAACATGGATACCTGCTTTCCAAATGAGCACTGTTCTACAAAGTTTTGTTCCCAATCGTATTATTAAGTTCCAGAGAGGATATCTGACTAGAACTTGGCAGTAATTTTTCCTATCAAATTTATCTTGAATTTGGTTAACCAGTTCAGTCAAAAAATTTGGTATTTGTTGAGTGAAGTATTGATTCTCCTTGATGAATTGACAAATAATCCATCCCTATTCACTAAGCATCCTTGTGCTGGGTGGTTTAGGCATTCTCCCAGCCTTAGATAAAATTGTGCTTTGAGTCCAGAGGTTGGAGGTGGGAATCTGTGAGCCATGGGCTATGTATTCTGTCCAATACTCCAAGAGCTTGAGGGGTCATTGTTTCTGTGGTGTTGGCAGTAATCTTTCATTTTTCTGATTTATGAAATAAAATTATATGACAGTTTAAGAACATAGATTTCTGTCATATTAAACATAGCTAGAGCACTACATCAGACCCTCTTGTTCTCTTATCACTTCCCTTCTACAGCTGCTACCTCTACATAAAACTAAAAGGCTGTGTAGGATAGGCAGGTGGGATGGGGGACCCCGTAATTAGCTTTTTCCCCTCTGACACGAGGCACCATTAAAGTTAGAATCTGCTCCATCAGTGTGCACCCAACAAATGCAACTCATTGCTTTGAAGGAGAAAGCTCGGGGGACACGTGTTGTAAGGTAAATACTGATACCTATTTCTTAGTTTAAATACAAAAAATCATAAACTAGTACATCATCCAAACTTTCACTGTCCTTTGAAATATTCTGTTTTCTTCTTGGCTTTTATGTTTAAAGTGTGGACAAGCAGTCTACTGCTTGTGACAGCCTTTGGGAAGAGGAGGGTATTCTTTCTTCTGCATGTGGAAGGAGTGAGTTTGGAGCAGCCATTTCAATGGTTCATTGTGTACGCACATGTGTGCCTAAGTAATCATAGTGATTTCTTTTATACAATTCTTCAAAGTCCTGGATAAGATCTGGGCTCCGTGGGTTTCAGTACAGTAAATGCATGTAATTCAAGATACAAAGAAAGGAAAGAAGCATTTATTTTACAGATGGGGAACTGAGTTGTACAGAATTAAGAGGCTGTCCAAAAATAATACAGAAAAACTGTGGCAGAACATGGATTCAAGCCTGAACGTTGCGATGTGTCACTCTGATCCCTAATTACAAGGCAGTTGTTCATGTTCCAAGTTGTTGTCTTATATGTAATCATAGCACTTAGACCTTTAACTATTTTGCTATTAAATTAAACTTTTCTTCACTCTGCTGGAACATGAAACTGGAAGACTAGTGTGACTAAAAAAATGATGATTTCACACCAAAGGTAGGGAGATGTGGCCAAACGGATACAGAGCAGTCTTACATCAGGCTGACCCATTAGGTGTCGCGTGAAGAAGTGCCACATTGCTGCCTTCCTGCACCTTTGTGATATATCTCACACTTGTCCCCGCAGCGCTTGGTGTGACTACTGCCATGGTTATCACTCGGGATCCTTGGCTTGAGCCTTGGAGGCCAGCTGTGCTATTAGAGAAGTGCCATCGTGGGAAGCTGAAGCTCTGGCCAATGTGGCTGTGATATCGGCACGGCTTCTGACATTCTTGGACACCTCCTCTTTGCTGCTCTCCTCTTTCCCACTCCCGCTTTCCCCAGCCCATCAAGCTGCAAAGATCAGATGAAAAAAAATCTTCTCAGCAATTTTTTTTCCCCCTCTCCCCATACTTTCAACCATACAAACTTGTTCAAGGAGAAATATGTGCTATCTCACAGAAATACGTGGGTGTGAAAGCGTGTGTTAAGTAAGGCCTTTCTCCTGGTTAAGAAAACAGCAAACTTGTTCTGTGACATTTTCTCATCCTCCGGTGACCTGAACAAGACACAGGGAGTGTTATACATATACCTGAAGCAAAAACAAAGCCGAAAACCAGCTAAAACTCTGCAGTTGTTGGGTGGGGTTGGAGTGAATGAGCAGGTGCATACCAAAGCAAAATTATCTTGGGTTGTGTCCCTGTCCTGTTTCATAAACATCAAGCAGGTCTTTTCCTTCCAAGGAAAAGGGAAGAAGGGTGGGAAATGGTAATTCAGAAGTTGGTGGCTTTCCCCAAAGCAGCCCCATAGTTGTTCTCTAGCTGCACAGTTGCCAGTTTTTGGCAGAGATTTAAAAGCTGAGTATCTGTTGACTGTCAGGCCAGCACTGTCAGTCACCTGCGCTGAGGTTAATGCTTCAGGGACCTGGCCAGAAGCCAGGGGATAACTCGCCTAAATGAAGATATCATTGCTCTTTCCTTGGAACTAGATGTTCTTCCCTCCTCGCTCAGTCTCTTGTTCATTCTTTGTGCTGTGGAATACCAAGATGGCTCTGTACAGCTTGGGGACATTCAAATCCAAACCAAAATTTCATGTCCCTGATGAAGAAAAACCATGGCTTAAATCTTAGCAACCTTGAAATTCAGAGTGACCCAGATTAATGTGTTTCTGTGCTTTTTTCAGAACAGGATGAAGTGAACAGATAGGCTGAAAAACGTAGTGAGTAATATGTGTAAACTCAAGCCTTTGGTATGCAGCCTAATCTGGCACGGCACCCAACTTGCCTGACTAATCTGTGTTATGTCAGCGTGACGAGGTTTGTTGGAAGTGATGATACCTTTTACCAGACAAAGTAATTTGGTTGGCTATCTATTAGTAACATTAGACAAGCTTTCAGGCACATGAGCCCTTCTGGAGGCCACGTGAAATCTCAAAATAAGGCATCACTTTTGCTTTTTCCTGACCTGTGGAAGCGGTTGGGAGCTTAAAGCTTGCCTGCTCTCTCCATCTTTTCTGCCTGGTCTAATGAAGGATTTATTCTGCCTTGTCTACCTGATGTCTAGAGGTCATCTTATCCATCCAGGAGTATAACAATTAATTTCTTTTGGGATGTTATTCTGTGTTAACAGCAAAAAAATTCAGAACATCTGGGTTTTGGGGGGTTTAGGTTTCAGGGTACCCAACTTTGCTTTGCTGGTCGTTTCTTCTGTGTTGCAGATGTTCTGCATCTTAAAATCAGAGCCTCTTGTGATATCTGAATTTGCGTACCCCAAAGGAAAAGTGTAAAGACAGTAACCGCTGTGGAAAAGCACAAATTTTGAAGTGAATTGTGCTAAGATAAAGCACAATAAATGAAGCTGCTTTCCTTCTGTGCTGTTTGCCTTCATTAAAGAAGAAGAAATGAAGTTACTTAGTCACTTTCCTGTGTTGTGGGTTAGAAATGATAATGTCAGATAGCTACCAAATGCTTTACAGCAGTAACAAAATTTAAGAACAGAGTAAAGGAACCGGAATACTCAAACTGGAGATGAAAAAAAAAAAAAATAATAATAATGAAAACCATCCTCTCTCAAGAATAGTTTTGGCCCTCATTATAGATTAGTAGTCTTGTGAGATGATGTAGAAATATTCCTTATTATCACAGCTTTATTGCCTACCTCTGTACATCTGTTCCAAAATTCATTTCAAAATGGCCAGACATTTCAATAATCCGGTATGGCTTGGAATTTTCATATTGTTTCTGGTGCATTAAAATCTGGGTGGAAAGCTGGTACTTTTAAATTTACAATTGCACAGACCGTACAACATCTGGGTAGCTTTGCTCTATTGCTTTCCCTGTTCCTTTAAATTTAGACTGAAGTTATGATGTGCATGAAAGGCTAAAGACCTTGTGTGTGGCAGGTGTTACTTCAAGCTGACAAAAATTCAGTAATATGTTCATTTTACTTTGATATGGCCTTTTACAAAATACATAAAGCTCTACTTCAAACATTGACAAAATAGTTTTATTTTTAAAACAGCCAAATGGAGGATCTTCTAAACTAGAAGAAATTACTAATCTGCTTATATATGTGTGTGTATTTATATAAAATATATCCATTAAATTGTTCCATAGGAAGTTATTTATTTATTGTTCCTTTACATTAATGCTTCATCCCTTCTCTGTTGAGATGTACTGGTGTACTTTCTGGAGGATCAGTGAAGTGGACTTTTTTTTCTGAGAATAATAGCACTAAGGAAAATTGCAGACTTTTATGTAGATTCCTTAGGATTACTTGTGCGAATAATTACTCAATATTGCCAAGCAGTCATACTTTCACTTAAACTGATCTGTATAGAGGAATCTTTAGCAGAGTGAAACCTTTTAATTCCACTGGTCACTACTGAGCTTTGCAGCTTTACCTGAGCTAAGTTATAGTTGATATAAACCCATTCTGCCCCAATGTGTCCATGGCATCCTAAATATAGTCTATATTAGAAGCCCTCTTTATTCTCAAGGCTACTTGAATTTTGGTTAAAAAAAAAAATCATTGTAAATAAGAGAAAATGCAAATGTAGTATTCATCCTCCCCATGTCTAACTGAGCCCAAATTGTTGGGGGAAGCTATGTTTCTCTCAAGTACTGCACACCTAAATCTGCTTAATGAATCTGGGGAGTTTTTTGTATTGCTGCTTATGTTTAGCAAGAGAAAAAGGGATTTTGGAGAAAGCCGTGTGTGTGTGTGCCTGTAAGTGCATGTAACTAAATCCTGACTAATGGCTATTCCTTAATCCCTTGGCATCCCTCTGCTGTGAGACGTATCAGAGGGTGCTTCCAGATGAAACGTTGATTAAACGTCCGATCCCAGTTGGGTTTGGCGTTACTTTCCCAGGTGGGTCTAGTGCTATTTTGCCAGGACAGGTCTGATCGTACTGAATTTTCAACCTGACCTCCTCACCCTTAATAACTTCCCGGTTCCTTGGTCAGGGAGAGATTTATGAGCAAGAACAAAGTGTGATGTGTCTGTCCCAGCAGTGAGGGAAACCAGAAAACTTACTAAGAGGGAAGGGAGGGCGAGAAAAGAGAGAGAATGAGAAGAAAGGGAGGCTGTAAGCGAGTCCTGGCTTCAGACAGAAGCACCTCAGCTTCTGGACTACTGTAATTACACAGCCACTGAAGAAATAAAATGTTGGAAAATCAATTTTATAAAAAAATCAATGTTTTAAACAACTGGAAGAGCTCTCATAATTTTAAATCTCTCTACAATGTACATGTTCAGAGCCCTGATCATCTTCGAAGTGCTCCAATAATTTTAAATCGCTCTGCACAGAAAAGGCTCCGAACCCCCATTTCACTTCCAAATGGAAGCAATCTTGAAAATGTGAAGCACACCAATAATTTTAAATAACGCTCTCTGTCCAACCCTACCTGTACATCCATGAAGTCCTTACAACTCAATTTTTTGGTGTTTCTGTCCGTTGAAAGAATTTCTGCTTATAATCTGTAAAGGTGATTTTTTTTTCTACTGTGTTAAAAGATTTTTTTTTTTAATTTAAGTTAAAAGCAAGGAGAGTTTTGTCAGGTTTTTGGTTACCAAAATTAGGGATTCTTGTCCATTAAAATTGTTCCCATTTGTTCCCGCATTTAGTCCAGCCAAAAAGTACAAATTGATGAGTATAGCTGTTATCATTTCCTAACTTACATCTCTGTGCAGAAAGTGATTTTACATTGAATTGTAATTTCATCCACAAGGGTTTTAGACCTTATATAATTAAAACACCTCAATCCTCTTCAAATTAGAAAAGCAAATTGTTACATATCATAAGTAGGTGCTTTTCACTCTAATGACAGTCACTTAGATGATTTATGACATACATTATTTTATATCAAAGTACAATGAAATAGGCATTACCAAAGGTAATCTCAGTAATGTCTGAAAAGGGATCTCAAACCTCAGTGCAACAATGAATGCAGTATTTAAAATGCAAAACCCAAAGACATTATTATGGTTTTGATTTCTTATGCCACAGCTTCTCCTGATCTGTTATATTAGTACAGCAGTACAAAGGGTGTTTTGGAAGTATTTTGCTAAGATAACAGACGGGAAAAATGAAATATAAAGTCAGATTTTATGCAGAAATTGTTATCAAAGGGATGATAAAGTAAAACTGCATAATCGCAAAGAAAAACAATTGATGATGTACAAACCGAAATATATTGAGCTCATGGAATATGCTCATTTCCAGCTTTTAAGCCCTTGCATTATTAAAATGCATAATAAAATAAAATGCTTGGATAATGTATAAACAAATCAGACTAAAGTGGCTTCTTGAATATGATTATTCTCATATTTCTGTATTCTAGATGAAAATTATACCTTCTCTCCCCCCAGACCTACTGCATTGATCTTCCCAGAGCTTTGGGAGTCAATGGCAAGAATCCCAGTGTCCTCAACGTCCTTTGTGGCAGGCAAATGCTACCCTCCAACACTGCGTCGGGACAGGGACAAATGGCTACAAAGGAGAACAAATGGCTGTATGTTGGCCATGAATACAATTAGGCTGGAGATGAAAAAAAGGTGTCTAACCATCGGAAGGGTGAGGCTGGAGCAGCCTTCTTGCAGGAATAATTGGAATCTTTAAAAAAAAAATAAATACAAATAAATAAATAAATGGGAAAACCTAGAAAGCTAAATTGATTTTGAGACGTTGAGATTTTGAGGTTGTTGCCTGCAGTGTTGCTTACGGTGTTGATCCTGCAGCATCAGCCACCTCCTGCTTTTCAGTCTTCGGCTTGCTGGAGCATGGACACTTCCCATGCCTGTAACAAGTAGTGCTGTGCAACATCACCACAAGGACTTTACTGAGAAACATAGTCTGGAGTAAAAACCTCCATGGTTTGTACCTGTATGTAAGATCAGCCTTGCAGACCCTTTCCTATGCTAAATGGAGCTACTTGGGTGCTAAGTGGGGAGGTTTTGGTGTGCAAGGGTCCAGAAGTCATGAAGGCTGACGGAAATGGTTTATGGGTAAGCAGGTAAGTGCCAAAACTCCTTGCCTTGGGATGAGCAACTGGCAGGATTTCAACAGTTCTGGTGTATGTGCTTTAAGAGAGTAGTGGAGTGACGAGCAGCAGAGAACCCCCAAAAATGACTAAAGGACTGGAAAACCTGATTTACTATGAAAAGCTTGGGAAACCCACTCTGGTTAGTTTGAAGGTTATGGGACAACACGCATGGAGAAAGCAAGGGTTGTGTTAAATCTGCCAGGTCCTAAGAAGGGCAGAAGCCCCCTACCACAGAGGAGCTTTGTCCCCGTTCTCTCCCCTCATGCCCAAGCCATGTTTGATGGAGCTAGGTCAGTTCGGACTCAAAATGCAGCAGGATGAAGATCCGTGAGGGAAAGACGACATGGTCTTTATCATGAAAAATGTGCCAAAGGAGATGTCAAGTTTTACTGAGCGAGCTCTTTCCCAGGAATCAACGCTTGAAGCACCGTGGCCTGCGCCAGCTGAGCATGTTGGTCCCTCGTGGCTGCGTAATCGATGGCTTTGTGGTCTGGTGCTTGCTTAGTGAGGCCCAGCCTGAATGTGCTTAGCAGTTGGCCTCTCATTTGCGTCAGTGTCTAAATAAAGATGAATACCAATCTTTTTTCCTCTTTTCAAGATGAGCTGTTAATTTTATAACAGAGAAGAGCAATCTAAAGACTTATATAATTAAGAGCACGTTTTTTTAAATTTCAGAAGATTTTTTTTTCAATGTTCAGCAGCCATAATTGGAAAGAAAACTGTAAAGCCTCTTAACTGGCAGCAGTCAGATTTTTAAGGCATCCTCAGCAGCAAGAGTTCCCATCACTCAGAAGATCTGGTCACAGTTTTACATACTGAAATGGTTTTAAACCTTGGGGGGTTAAAAACAAAGTAAGTTCACATTTCATGTTGAAAAAAATTCCCTTCCCGTGCCTGTACTCACAGTGCTAATTGGAATAAACAGAGTTTCCAGAAGTCTATCTTGAGGCTAATTTCAGATTTAGCCCTGACAAACTGTGGTCAGTCAGCCCTGGCTCACTGTACCACCACAGTCTCAGCGGAGAGAGCAGAGGCAGGAGTCTGCAGTGTTTTGGTGTGGCACAGATCCCCTGCAGCGTTACAGCTGGAATATCAAAGGCTCTGCTGTTCCCCTGCTTGTCCTACCTAGACGACAGGATTGAGCGCTCCACACTTGCAGAATGTTTTCTGCAGAGCTTGGGGTGGGTGCGGGATGCAAGGGCAGAAGGAGCTGCAACTCTGCTTGGTGGATGTAGGAATACTTCCACTTGCATCAGAGTCATCTTCCAGCTTTCAGTGGTTGGCGTTTGAGCTGCCCAACTCGATCAACATCTAGCTGTTTGGTTGCTGGAGTGCCACCTTTAGGTCTAGCAAGGCACTCACAGCAAGCTGTGGTCCACAAACACCTCGTACTGGACAGCACTGTTACTGGGTATTTAGTAAATACTCAGGATTGTATTTTGGGGAGACTTTGAAGCCTTCTGATTAAGGTATTCTTATCACCGTCATTATAGGGCTCAACTTTACCTTTTTTCTTCAGTTAGTGTATTTTATTTTGTACAAATTCTGGCATTAGTGAGAGAAAAATACAGCTTGATGGGCAAGTGTTTGTCCTTCTGGATGAAGTGTTTTACTCCCGTGACAGGAGGAAGAGGAAGGGAAGTTTTCCTGGATGCCAGCAAACGTTAAGGAATCAACTCTGATCAGTGTCTGTATCTGCATGCTTAGGTGGGTCTATCGTGAGGTTCATTCTTGTAGCTCTTTTTGTCTCGTGACGATCTCTCCCGATGTGGCACATGGGATTAGGCGCCGGAGTCCCCATGCTACATCCTTTGCTGCGCAGCGGGCAGTGTCGCTGCATGACCAGAGTCGTGGTACAGGCATTGTGTCAGTCCTGCTCAAGTGGCGACAGGAAGCTTGTCCTGAAACCGCTCGAGAGAGGGAGGCACATGCAAGCAAAGGCAGAGCATCAAATCAGCCCAACCAGAGAAGCTGTGTTTAGCTATGGGCACAAAGAAAAGGACTTCAGGATTGGACCTGAGGCTGTCGAGGTGTACTGTGATGGTTGCCTTCCGCTGCAGCACGTGCTTAGCCTGCCCCAGCTAGGATGACCTACGGCCAAACAGGGCTGCTGCTGCCAGCTGAGACAGCCTGGGGGATTTTCAGTGGTCAGTGGTTAGCTCAGTCAACAAAGCAGCAGCGATAAACATGGTCTTGTGCTCAAAAAAAAAAAATCAATACTTCCCTATCCTGCCCAAAGCTTCCGTGACCAAAACATGTGCAAAGCTTAGAACTCCTGAGCAGCATTGTTCTGCTGGGATCTCCTGACAATGACAGTGTGGCAGAGAGCCAGGAGGAAAACTCTCGGAAGGCAGCGTGATGTGAAGGCAGAAAATATATGGAGCTGATGACTGCACCTTTGGAGGTGAGCAGAAGGGCTTTTTTTTAATGGCAATGGTGAACCAATTTGACATGGATTAACTGGACTTTGGGAGGAGGGCACTGCTGTCATTTAGAAGGAAACCAATTTTTTACAAGTGTGGCTTTTCTGTTGCTTTCTGTAGACATTACCTGTCAGTTGTCGGCTTCCAGGTTAAAACTATTCTTTCACTTAAGACTGGAATATTCCAGTTCTGTTGCTTTTAGTTCTGCAAGGATTCCTGCCGAGAAACTGTGGTAAGGTGATGATGGTAATGTTTCCAAGATATGACAAAATATAGCAAATAGAGGAAATACACATAACGGTTAACAGTAGTGAGGGTTTCTCTTCTATTTTACCAAAGAGGGAAAAAGTATAGCAATGAGATCTTGGGTTTAGAATAGCATTATGGGATTAAGCTTGGAGGGATAACTGATGCTTGCCCCAGGTATGTGGCGGGGTCGAAGTCAACACCTACCTCACACTTTGTGTGGAGGAGAAGGTTGTAAGTGTGCTAAATGGTGGGTCTGGAGATCCATCACTGACTCCTTACACAGAGGCACTCTCTGTCTGAGTCACTGAGTGTTTTCAGTGTGTTACCTGTTTTTGTAACATGGAATTGCATGATTCTCTGGCAGTGTATCTTTGGAGAGAGTTTTTTACTATTGCGTGGGCCAGGGACAGAGCCAGCAAGGACATACCTTTATGTTTGGTGGGAAACGGCTGGGACTTGGAAGTCACATCTTTGGTACTTAGAAGTCATCCGTTCTGCTTTTCTTGGTTTGTTTTTCACCAACTCATCTGCTCTATAGTGTATTTGTCTGTAACATCCTCATCCTCCAGAAAGTAAAAAAAAAAAAAAAAAAGCCAAGAGGATTGTTTTGAGCAGTGAAGTTTTGTACTTTGTAATGTGAGACACCACGAAGAACTTACGTGGGAAATTGCTGGGCACTGCTCTGTTGCATCTAGCTGTTGTGTGTGCAGGAGAGGTCCGGGTCAGCTCAGAAACAGCTCTGTTTCTGACGTGTTCTTTCTGACTCTGTCCCAGCCATGGCAGCAAGCTGCATTCCACCCTCCTACTAGCCACATAC
>NW_010228190.1:19961-42877 GCF_000690775.1 Eurypyga helias
ATCTGTATGCCTTTGCCCTCCAGCCATGCTTCCTTTAGTGTGTAAATCAGAAGGGAAGGCAACGTTGACTCTGCCACTTTCTTCTTAGAGTCCAGATACCCTGGCTTTTCAGCCCTACACCTGCTGGAGACACGCCAAGCGGACCAAAATCCCATCCCTCCGACATTATGCCAAAGCCTGCTTGTAGAGCACCTTCCAGTTCTTCTGGTCCAGGCCAGCTATCCATTAGGAGAGGTTCACTAGAGAGTCACAGGAATTCAGAGACTAATCAGTGCCCCACACTGCCACTGAAATTTGGGAAGCAGTAATTCGTCTGCCTAAAGGGAGCGGGGCTTCACCACTTTGCTCAGTTGAGCGTGGGTTTTGGGGAGCATGCAGAACCTGCAGAGCCTGGGTCCCCTGCGGAGCAGGATCCCTCCACAGACTGGGAAGGACTGCGCTGGTTTCTACCTACACAGCACCATTCTCCCCACCAGCCTTGCTTGGGTGCCGTGCTGCAAGTGATTTTGAGAAGAAATAATATGTGTTCTTGCTCCAACATGATATAAAAATGTCTTTATATTAGAAAGTCTATATTTTATTGAGGTTTGCTTCATATTAGTGTCATAGAAGACCTTGATTTCAATATAACAATATGAAAGTGCACGTGTAATTTCTCTTCTGATCACATTAATGCTAAACCACTGTACATGGTAGTAATGTTAAACTAATGTGACAGAATAATACAAGTATAAAGTGATGTAAAACCATTAATATTATAGAAAGTTATTCATTTTATGCAAAGGATTCTAAGTAGTAATTTGAATAAAATTCCTTCTCTCTCTGATCTGGTTGAGCTACTTTGATCAAAAGATGATAAGTCTGATCAACAAACTTAATATCAGCTAATTTCCATACAATGACTTCTTGTTCTAACTCCTGCTCATGGCATGGCTCAAACAGAGCTCGCTGCTGTCAGGAGCTCTGCTCCCTGCAGCATCTGATCTCGAGGTACAGAGAGAAGAGATGTGCGATCAGAGGTGAAGCAATTTCTTGGGTGTTGGTAACCTCGTTCATTCTGGCATGCCCGTTTTCTCTAATCAAGTTTAAAGGGCATGTAAAACTTCAGCGAATCAGGCCGTGAATGTTTAACGGTATAAATTGCTCCTTAAATACAATAACAGAGCAAGTTGCAACCACTAGCAAAAATGACTGTGTACTCAGTGTAAAAGTAACCTTCTTTCACAGCAGATTTCAGTTTCGCTCAGAGAGCTGTGTAGCATTTGTTTTAACTCCCTGCAAACTTTAGGTCTCTGATTAAACAAAGTAGGAGCTGGATGATACCAAGACGTGCATTTTCCCCCATTTAATCAGATCACTGAAGACAGCCAACAAGGATATATAGTATGTGAAAAGCCAGATTTCCAGTGAAATGAAATAAGAAGTTATAAGGCTGTGGGTTTAGGAATGGCCTCTCTTTTGTGGCTTTTGGTTTAGTGTATTATTTGTCAGATTTTTATAAGAACATTATTGCTTTAAGAAAAAAATTTAAACCCTGAGAAATTACTCTCAGTCTAACGAGTTCTTTTCCACTGACTACAGACATCATTAGGGGATGGCTATAGCCCGAGGCTGTGCATGAACTTTTTCTTCTAACTGTACACTTTATGTATAATTTAGCTTTCTTGCCTAAATTATTCAAGCAAATAGTGAGTGAAAATAATGGAGTTCACTGAAACCTTCCACAGTATTAAAATAAAACAGTTTTTTACGTTGATTTGAATTTTTAAGCTTTTTAATCATGGATTTCAAATGGAATACGCATGTCTTCAGCTCTTCTCTGCTTGTCCCCCTGTGCCTTTTTTCAGTAAAAGAAGAAAGGAAACGAACATCAGCAAATATCCCATTAATTAATAAATGTTACTTATGGCTACTTGAGATAGAATGGTAGTTAAGCAAAACCTATAGACATAGAAAACACATTCAGCAAGTATTGAACTGCAGGCGGTGTTATCTCTTTCACCTCAAATAAGCCAGTAGCATAAAATGATTAAATACTGTTGAGTTGCTTTAAGCTCAAAAATACTAATAGGGAACTTTATACACTAAAGGTAAACTCAAAAAACTAGCACAAAGACTACAGTGTTTTCAAATGATATTTTTCTAGTTTAATATGAGTCTTCAAAAAATTCTTGCTTTGAAACCTAGGGGCCTGATCCAACGCTAGGAAATTGGTACAGCTTCAGGAAATCCTGCAGATTTCTTCCAGGTGAAGAATCAGCGCTTAAATGTTTACTATTGTAGCCAGTCCTATGCAATCATGTGCTGCAAATTCACTTTACTAGATTATTGCTGATGCTATTACTAATGTGATAAGTACTATATCTAAATCTGGATAGCTTAATGAAGTGTATGCTGTCATTAAAAATATCTCCCGTGGAAATTAAGGCATCTTAGTAATATCTGCAAGCAGACTTGTACAGTTCCCTAGATCGAGTACATTGTGCTTTCACTGAATGTCATAATGATGGCTTTCTGTACATGATGGAAAAGGAGCCATGTCTCGGCACCTGCTATGGATCATGATGGGATTCAAATCTGCAATCCCATTGCAGACCAGCCAGTAGTGAGGAATCTCTCCATCGGATTCAGACCAGGCTCTCTTTGAGAAGCATGACATGAGGCAGAGATAAGTATAGCTTTACCTGATTTCACCCCCACGTATACAGTAACTAATGTAACTAGTGTGTTTCTTGAGATTTTATTGTTTACGAGCTTGGTAAAGAAATGCCACGGGAGTGGCCATCTTCTGTGCTTAGTCAAAGCTCTTCAACCCAACAGGCAAGAATAAGAAGTTTGTTGAAGTTTTTTCTGAATTATTGAAATGGCACTGTGTGACATGGGTTAAAAAAATAGTTTGTTCTTTGATTTTACCAGTTCTGATACGCTGCCTCCTGCTCTTTGAGTTTTCAGACCCGAGAAATTAGACACGTGCAAATTGATTGTCTTTTAATTTGAATGCCCGGCGGATGTGGATCATTACAAGCCATCGCACTAGATTATGGTCACACCTGAGATGTGCTGCCTGCCTCAGTACAGCGACAGTCCTCTGAACCAAGCTGAGATTGTCCTTAGGTCTCAGTGTGGCAACTCTTCTGCATTTTATTGCAAGTTGCTGGCACAGTGCAGGTAGCAGCAGGCAAACATGTCTGGAAACAAATAATAACAGGGTTGGGGTTTTTTTCAGCATGGAAAAGTTGTTCACTCAGGATTCTCTATTGCTTTTTTTTTTCTTTAATGATTTAATGTTTCTTTAAAGGAAACAATTGTTTTCTGATAAAAGTGGACTTCTTTTTAACATTTTGGGTTTATGTAAAAGCTGTTATCCTGATTGTAAGGATATTTTGTTTCATTGTTAGGCTCATTGTACATCTCTCAACTGCTTGCAGTCACTTGTGCATCCATATGCATCGGGGCAGTTGCATAAATTAATTAAGCCAAATAGTTAAAAATTAATTCTCTAGAATTTATAGTATGTACAATCTGTGGTTTTTCTGAAGAACTTCATGAAGTAAAGCATGGTGATTTTGGCAGTGATGGCTATTGACTGTGAACTTAGGAAAAGAGCAGTAGAGCTATACAACCTAGAGGATCCTCTCTTGTTTGCATTTAGGTCTTATAATGCAGTGTTTGGTGTTGCACAAGAAACTGATAGTGATTTTTTTATCACGCACAGTGCATTAGTCTTTTCCCCTCTAGTTAACACAAGAGATGATATGCAATCCTGATGCAGCGATTCAGTGGAAAGTACCTTTTTACTCGTCTACATTTATTTGGTTGCTCGTGAGTCTTCTGAACTGGGGGGAAAAAATATTCAGCTAA
This sequence comes from Eurypyga helias, assembly GCF_000690775.1. Lineage (NCBI taxonomy): Eukaryota > Metazoa > Chordata > Aves > Eurypygiformes > Eurypygidae > Eurypyga > Eurypyga helias. Next base: position 23,823 of record NW_010228190.1, read on the forward strand.
AGCAAGGAAGAATTACAGAATTGGGAAGGATAATATTCAAGTGAAAGCATATGAAGCTGAGCTGCTCAATTAATTACCCAGTAAGGTCTAGACTCTGAAATCCTTTGGCAGTACAACATCCTTTTCCCACTAAATTCATGTTCGCCAAAGCGCACCTCAACATCACACAAGAAAATTCTCCTTCCAGAGATGTTGGACATACCGTACATCTGCAAGATCAGCACAGAACTACTCAATTCCCTGTTTGTGTCAGGAGGTTAAAACGCTTTGGTGAAGTCAAAATGATTTCTCATTACATCTTGCAGAATAGCTGTTCTTTTTCCTTTTTCTCCTTATACACAACAATTCTTTTTTTACATTATTTTAAATTTTTTTTGACTAACAATAGGTTTTAAGTGGTGTTGGTGTTTTGTAACAATCTATTATTTGACTGCCTTCATGAGGTTATCTGTCAGCTAAAAATCCAAGTGCTTTGAACGTTCCTGACTTGTGCTTGCTGCCACAAGGTAGAGGAGTCTGTGTCTTTCTCGTCTGTATTTTTTTGAAATACAATTTCTACCATTTTTAGTTGGCTGGTAGGTTTTGTGAAGTTTGTGCCCATAGACAAGACCTCTGGCAATTCATAGGCTGCAGTATCTCTCACTGTTTTCATCAATCAGCTTGCCTAAAACTTAGTCTGCCACCTACCACAGGTTTCCTATGGGTAGTTTGCATGTGTGTTTTTAAGTGAATTTCCAGACTTTAGGCTGAACTTTTCATCAGGAGAGGAAAAAGCAGCTCTGCCTAAGCATCCCATGGACACGATGAAGTACGCTTAGCAGTACATCCAGCAAATGGAATTTTTATGTTGCACTCAACCCTTGTCACTTCTGCCCAGGAATGGATTAACAGCAAAGTTGATGGGGCTGTGGCTCCCCCCAAACACTATGGGACTCTGGCTTCTCCTGTCATCACAGAAACCTCCACCATGGCTCCCCGCCAAAGGGCATCATGAAGATGCATTACTTGGGGGAGAGCTCAGGGGGTTCCTGTTGGGTCATGGGAGGGGGCTCATTAAGCACACCACCTTCAGAGATGGTGCAACTGCCTCTGTGCCTTTTCCTTGTCACATCTCCTAGGGCAAGACTTCTCCAAGACTTCCCCTATCTCATAAATATTTGGGAACTTTTGCCACTTAATGGAGCAAGGTGCCTAATAGGAGAAAAATCTGGTTTGCTCCTGCTTTTCTGCATTAGATCAAGGGCAGTCTGTTTGGAAACACTAATAGGTCCATCGATGATTCTGATGTTCAGAGTTTGGTTTTGCTGCAGGCTCCCTGGCCTTGCAATGGTCCCACACAAATACTTACCCTGCTCTCCCTGGCTCCTCCATCCAATTCAAGCTGGCTTGCTGCAGAGGTCTCCACTTCATCTTCTTGCCTCTCTAACTTGTATTCACCCCAAACTTACCTCTTTCAACTGTTTGGTTTGTTGGTGGTTTTGTGTTTTGGTTTTGTTTTTTTCAAGGCTCCTTCAGTTTTGCCAGGGCCAGTAAAGTTGTCTTGAGTTGCTTGATTTGCCTAATAGCTGCATTTCTCTCTATCCCCAAGCAGGCTTAACTGAATTGCTTTTAAACATTGAGGGCTAATTAGTGACATTTCTGTTGCTCTTAAAATACTTAAAAAATTCATTTCAAACTGGCTGGGAAAAAAAACTAAATTAGGGCTAGATATTTTTCATAAAATTGCCAGAAAATGAAGGGTTGGCTACCACTTACAGCACTTGTCTCAGACTTGTTGAATTGAACTGAATACATATAAATGACCTCACCCATAAACATGTCTCTCCCTTTCTTCATGAATGTTTAATTATAGGTGACAAAGGGACAACCCCAGCAAAAGAAATTTATGGCAACCCTGCCTAAAGCTTGGTGGGTTAAGATTTTTTTTTGCAAGGATGTGGAGACATTGGGCTCAAAATCTCGCTCTAGCTGAGGCATAGCACCGCTTGAATGTGTGGTTTGGTCCTGGGTGAGTGAATCCCCAGGCAGTTTGATTTTGAGAGAGAATCCAACATTGATCCCTCCTGTGGAGATGTCCTTCTTCTTAAAAAAAAAAAAATTTAAAAAAATCCCCAGCTGTATGTGACTGCTCTGTGCTGATGTCTAGAGGAGCCTTGCAGGAGGTAGGCAAGGAATGTCCCTCAGATCTTGGCGTGCTCTTCAAACCAGTGCTCCTCAACCGTGGGTTTGGAGACCGTAGGAAGCTGCTGTGCTCCATTCAACAGTTGCAAATGTATTTTTTAAAGCCAAGCATGTGCATTCGTGCACGTCCAAACCTGCAAAGAAATGGCCAATGGAAAAAATAAAAACTGAAGGGAGGGAAATTTGTCTTTACTTTTACTTGGTTTTATATGAAAGGTTACTTGGATCTTGGATCACGGAAAGGTTAAGCATCCTCACTCTACTCATTGAACTACAGAATAAAACAGCAGCAGTGGTGTGAAAAATACAACCATCTAGTCATTTGCTTTTTCTTACAAGTGTCTGTAACAAAAATATTTTGTTTCAGGTCTAGTGGAACATTTAATTTTTGAGATAAATAAATTTGTATGTGTTTGTTTTGGTTTTGCAAGAAATAAACACTTAAATCTAGATCAGGTTGACTGGGGATTTTTTCCCTTCCTTCCCCTCCCAAATTTACATTTTTCAGGAGTATACTATTGAGCCTTTCATTCCCTTAAAACTTTGCCCTCAAATCTTCTTTGGCCTTAAACTTCTACTTACTTCTTATAAAGCACTTTGTGATACTACTTTTGAAAGCTGCAGTATCAAAATATGTTTTATTGTGATGCATTTACTTTAGGATAGCATGTTCCATGTTCTGCCAGTCCTTATGATCCTCTGCAGATGCCTCTAAGTACTCAGGAAATGTAAAATCTCAAACCAGTCTGTTCAATTTAGCATTGTGGGGGGAGAAAAAAAAAGTTTTAGCTTTGTTACATTTCATTTGTATAATTTATTTTATTGTGCAGAATTCCGATAGGGATAAAGTGACGGGTGGATGAAGGAGACGGGGAAAAGAGAGGGAGCGTGGCCTTGTTTGGACCCACAGCTCAAAGATCAATACAGACATACACATTCATGGCCCAAAATATTTCAGGTACTTTTAAGAAGGGAGTTATTCTACTCTTTCAATTTTTGAAATGTAAGATCCTGAGGGAGTAGGGAGCTGTGTCTTCTCACACAGACCTGGCACGGTGTAAATAGACACTACATGGGGGAAGCACACACAGTCATTGCCCCGTTGCTATAATCGCCCAGAGCTACCCACTGATGTCAGCTCTAAGAGCACTAAAACTGGTTAAACAAAAAGTTGTCTGGAACATTTCTCGGGCTTTGTCCAAGCAGGTCAACGTGTAGCAAACAAGCAGTATCAATACCTAATCAATGAGAAGAAAGGCAGTTAATAGCAAACCCCAAACCAAACAACACCCTAAGTGGCACGCTTTTGTCTTGAAATCTGTTTAGAGGTTAATAGCACTTAAGATCGGCTGTTGGCGATGCTCTTCAAGGTCTGACCTCCCAGAATAGTGTCTTGGGATAGGATGGTGGGAGAAGACATCTCTGCCACACTGCTGGCACACTCTTCTACCTCATGTTCTTTAAGACTATTTTTCCCCTTTAAAGTGGTATTTCAGAGTAGTGAGATTCCTCAGTAGCCATAATCTTTTTTCCAAGTGAGATACACAACAGATGGTAACACTGGTAAGATATGTGTGTTTTTCTCACAAGAAGAAAAAAATTGGCCAACCTTGCAGCTCTATTTTGCATTAACCAAAGAGATGTAAAATGCTGCCAAATTTTGAGAGCATTTTTATTTCTGGCTTCGTTTTGTGCGATTGCAAATGACTGGGCAAGGTGCAGAGTGAAAAGTCGGGTCCAAATTCACCAGGGAAAGGGGAACTGGCTGAAATGTCACTTGGATTTAAACTCTCTCCAGAGGAGAAGAATGTTCCTCCTCTCTTCCTCTTGCTGCCCTCTTTCTCCTTCTGCATGTTTCTTTCTACTAGAGAGCTTTTGCAGTCTTTTACAATAGGAACTTTTACAATCTGACTTCTGAACCACTTCTTCATCCAGCCGTTATTTCTCCATCTCATCAAGGCAACTAGTTACCTGCTGCTTTTTTTGCCTGATACAGATTATTTGGCAGGGATACTGCTAGTCCCTTCCTTCTTCCCCTGTCAGAAATCTTGTGTTTTGTGCTGCTTGTAGTTTTATGACTCCTGTTTATTTTGCCGCAAAGGTTTGTAACATGGGCATCATGATTCCTATGTACCGGCTACAATCCAAAACAACCACAAGAGATGATTTCTGCCCCGAATATCTTCCCTTCAGCCGGCCCGTTTCCCAACCTGTATTAGGAGAGGCGAATGCGGGACAAAAGAAAACTCCGCTGCAGGGGCCTTGAGGTTTTCACATGCTGACATTTTTCAGGCTGGCAGCCTGCCCCGCTTCACCACGCGGCTCTTCAAGAGGTGGCATTTCAATACTGCGTGTCCCAGAAGGATGGGGAAGGCGGGCAGCAGAGCTGATGGCCCACCCTGGGTCGAGTCCTCAGCCAGGAGAACCTCTGGAGACAAGAGGCGCAGCTATTGCCCATTATTTCTTTTATGCTTTCCCTCCTGCTTTGTCATTATGCTTCAGCTTTGAAACCAAGCTTTGTTTCAGCCTGGTAGCCCGTGGCAGTGGACTGGAGGGAGGAGACTTTTACTGAGTTACCGAAGGCATTGTGTGCACAGGGAGAAAATGTGTGAAGAATTGAAATGATATGGTTGTACTGGGAGTTTGTTGTGGTGGTAACACTGGCTCACGTCTTCTGGTATCTAATGGAGCATGGTGGGATGATCTGAAGATGAAATGAGTCTGATATGCTGGGACATGACATTTAAAAAGAATGGTGAAATTATATTTCTTATTTTCCTTTGTGCAGAGAGAATGCATCTTGGCTCTCAGTACAAAGTGTGTGATTGTAGGCTACTTCCAGCCTGGGTCTTGCCTTCAAAATAGAAGCCACGCTGTCAGCTCCTCCCTCTTTCCCATATTTTTTTGTATGGCTGCAGACTGTGCGCAAAACACAGGGTAGAGTCCGAGGGCCGGATCCTGAGCTCCCCCAGGCCAGCGCAGGTGGGCAGCGCGCCCCCAGGTCCCTCTCCTTTGCAAGCTGCCATAGGGCTGCTGCCTTTGGCGTCTGCAGAGACGAATGGCAGCGGGGTGTAGAAAGGCAGACATGGGATATTTCAGAGGTGTTACTTCCAGCAAGGGGAAAAACTGTTTAAACTAAGCTCTGGTGATACTGGCATTCCAGATAAATCGTTTTATTGGGAAAGTGGTGCAGGACAGGTGAAGGTGGAAGTCTGTATGAGTGCAGAAATATCTGTTTTCAACATAGCTGTAATCCTAGCAAGGGCAAAGGGGATCATTTATCCTATTGAAGTGATTGCAAGCAAGTCGGTATGTGGGGTTTTCCTAGCCAAGCTACTTGGTTAAAGTTGTTTAAATGTCATCAGCCACATAAGCCACGCAATATTACTCTTTTTTTGCTCCGTAATTGGCTGTCAGGTAAGTGCTTCTAATGTGAACATGTGCGAGCTGAAAAGGCACATGAATAATAGCACAGGTGACACCTTAAAAGTCTCTTTTCATGGAGATGCATGCCAGTGAGACCACATCACAGGTAAACGTGCGCTGGTAGGAAGCACAAGAGGAGTGTTAGCGATGCTGGGACAACGTGACAAAAAGAAAAATAACATGAGAGTGAATGCTCCTAGAATGTCTTTTTTTTTGGTAGTCATCCATTCCTAATAATCACAGTGATTTTTATGAGAGTCATTCTGAGCCCTAAGTCCTTCAATTGAACATGGAAGTAATTACGTGTGTAGATATCCTTAATTTGCTTTCATATAAATTAAAGCTGGATGCCAGCTTAACTTATGTGCTTTCCCTAAACGCTTTTATAGGTTTTGTTCGTTGTTGTTTTTTTTTTTTTTTTAAGATCAGAAATGAGAGCATCCACCGCGTATGATAAGAAAGAGAATGTCGCTGGTTTTGGCTGATTGCACTTTTTTGTGTATAATGAAGAGCTTGCTACTTGTGAGTGGAGAGAGGATTTAATGAATCACAAAAGTACATAATTTATTGTAGAATGTATTCCACACATATTTCAGAGCAAATTCCATGGAAAATGTATGTGAGTCGTATTTCTATGAATCAGACTCTCAGAATATTTCCTTAGAAACAGCTTGTCCTACATTTTTATAAAGGAGCTGCAGCATTTATAGTACACCATTGAATTAACATTTTGTGGTTAAAAATGCAGCCCGAGAAATTAAAATGATATTTGAAACATAAATCCTGCGTGCTAACAACTATCGTTATAAAAGCCAGCCAGAATCAACAGACATAGCTTGTTTTCTGCAAGGCTCTTGCTGCAGACCAACTCTCAGAAAACATCTGTGCAAATGCAGGGGGGTGGTTGGGGGGGGGAGAGCCCCAACAGGAATAGAAGCCACCAGTGGTTAGGTGTGTTATAAATACATTATTACTTCATTGTAATGGCATACAGGCTTTGGCGAGACTGGGGGTGACCTCACTGGCTGTCAGACCTCGAGTTACTCCCGGGTAAGGAGCGTGCGGGATGGGATGCCTGCCCGGTACCGCTTCAGCAGGGAGCGAGCCGGCCCAGATAACGTGGAGGGGACTCCCTAACGTCTGTACAAGTAGGAGCTGTTGGGTTAGATTCACACCAGACCTGGCAATGAGCTTTCGTTATCCATGTTCCAGAGCAAATGCGCAGAAATCTTTCAATTACTTACTGAGAGGTTCTCACCCATGTCTCTTCCACCTCAATCTCAACGTGACCAAGTGCTTTTATGAGTCCGTCTTTGCAAAACAAAATTCTGTTCTTGCTGCTGAATGTTGGCTCATGATTTTAGGGACTCAGCTTCAGGCAAAATTTTTCCTAAAATGCCAGGGCATCAGTCCTCTTTAAAATCAACACATGTATGGTCTTGGACACCCTAAATCATTAGCTGCTGCAGAAAATGCTGGCCAATATTTTTTTTTTTTTTTTTTAGTCTTATTAAAACACATTTTTGAGTTATGAGAAAAAGCTCAGCCTCCTCCTAGAAGAATTTTGAGCAGAAAAGAGTATTTTGCAACTAAGGAAAACAAGAACAAACTGCAAAAAGTGATAGCTTTATAAGGATGTAGACTGGATTTATCTTATATTGTATTACTGCTTAGCAGACAACTATGGACCAATCTGCGTGATCTGAAGCTCTGTGCAAGTATAGACTTGTAGTCCACCTCCAGTTTTCAAAGAAAACTGATAAGACTAACAGGAGAAAGGGTTCAATATATCTGTGCTGCAAGCATGAAGTTAATTGTACTGACTGAGGATTTTTTCATGGTTTGGTGATGCTCTTCAGACTCTTCCTCTGGGGTTATGGGAGTAAGACAGGGAGGCAGGTGATGTTGCAAGAAAAGATGGGCGATTTCGGTCTGTAAGGCACAAGTTAGTTGGAGTTATCAAGCTGCTTGGGAGGAGAGCACCTACGGTGGGGGGACTGATGAGGTTCTTCACTGCTGCTGCAGCTATTCCTGATGGCTGCAGCCCCAGGCTGGTTTCTTTAAAGCTAGGCAAGTAATCTGAAGGGCAAATGCCCCAAAAGTAAATGAAGTAAATGAAGAGATGTAGCTAGTGTGTACTTCGATTGTCTTGCCATCTTTTGTGGTCATCACAGCTGGGTCCCCGTGCCTGCCACATCTTCTGTGTTGCACTTAAATGCTCCATGCTAGCTGCACACCACTTCCACTGAAAGCAATCCAAAAACCCAAATTGTTTCAAAAGCCTTTAGAATATTGTGCAATTAAAAACAATTGTCTTTCTTAAGGCCTTTCTTAGCTTTGCCTCCTAAATATGTAGGGCTACAGGGTCTAAATCCAAACAACAAACACCATCTTTTGGGCCATGAGGTCAGTCAAATTCAAGTGCCTTGTATCTCTGCACTCACTTGCAGATAACAAAATGTACCTCACTTGGCTTCCTGCTGTGCCTTACCTGTGTAACTCAGACCTTTGATGGTGACCCCATTTTATCCAGGGGTATTTTAATATCACACTATTATTAACAGAATCAGAAGATAAGCAACCAGAAGTAATCTAAAAGCTTTTTTTTTTTATCGGAAATAAAATATCTTTTCTTCTTAGAGGAGGCACAAAGTCTCCTTTTCTTCTTAGAGGGTGTCATGCCTGGTGCTGATCTGAGTTTAAATCTGCACCATCCCAGAAGAGACCAGGAACCTCCACTGAAGTCATCTTCTTGTGCATGTAGGCAGTGGCGGGGTGGGAGTTGCCATGGCTGGGCTGGGGAATCTCCCCTGCCCACCTTTCTTCTTTAACAGTGAAGGGAAGGAATCAAAGCTGCTCCTGCTCTTATCTCCCTTTCTCAGCGTTACGCTCACCTGAGATGTATCCGCAGTGGGTTTTGGTAACCGTGGCAGGACAGTAGTCTTGTGTTTGGCACAGGCTGCTCCCTAGGCTGTGACACTGAGCAAGCCTTGTAACAGCACGGATCCAGCTCAGGATTGTGGCTCCAACTCTGCCAACAATTTACATCATGTTAAGCACACTGTATAAGCATTTGTTTGCCAGTTCAGAGGCTGTAACAATATGTCTTTATTCCAGAGATGTTTTTTTCACAGCTCAGTAAAGCTATTACAATTGAATATGGAGAAAAAAGGAATCGCAGTGCATTTTCAAGATTTTATTGCCTTATTTTTATGTGTGTGTCCCTGTTAAGTAGGTATTGCTATCAGTGCAGTCAATTTAATTTTGCTATTGGATAACTAGATGATATTTGGAACTAGATGATCTTTAACTAGATATTTGGAACTAGATGATCTTTAAGGTCCCTTCCAACCCAAACCATTCTATGATTCTAACTACATCACGGCCAAATTAAAAAAATAGTGGCTTATATTAGCTGTTTTTGGAGAGGATTATGCTGTCATAAACAGGCTCAGCAGGAGTTCCAACCAGGGCTTGATGTGCAGTAATATGCTTGAAATGTCTACTTCTAGTTTCCTCACATGGGACGATAGTCCCAGCTTTTGTGGCTCTGACAGTTCAGCTGATAGCAGCTACATGTTCCCTGCTTTATACTCTGCTTTTTAACTTGCTCATCACTAACTTCTCGTAGAAAACAGCAAGTCTGACAGAATCATTCAGATACAGCAAGTAATATCTGCAAGCAGTTGTATGTGGACTAAAAAATACCCCAACCCCTTGTTGCTGAAATATCTGTTGGTTTACATGGAACTCAATTTTATTATTGAGCGTAATACAAATTTCAGAGAGATGTTATACAAATAAAGTGTTTTAAATAAAACAACAAATTAATACCCCTCCCTGTTTTAATAACACCTTAAGTCATTAACATTGGAAAAGGGAGGATTGTGTTGTTTTTATCCTGACCACCTCTCTGGTACTCTGTCCTTTCTCCCTCCTCCTGCAAAAAGGAGAGGTGGTCATCCAGCTTTGCCTGCACAACTGTATGGACTTGTGCCACTCACTGCTGAAGACTTTGGGACCTTTGCAGGCATCTGGTAGACACACCTGGTCTGTCTGTCTTGGTCTAACCTCTCACTAGATGTTTCAGATCCTTTTTTTTTTTTTTTTTTAAACACCCTGCAAAACATTCTATTCTTAAAAGAGGGAAAAAAATTTCCAAAGAGGTGGATGCTTACCTCTCTTGCCTCCTGCTAAAGTCGATGCTAATACAGCTGGCAGCAGTATTGGCTTGTAAAGGGTTAAACTGAAGTCCCAAAGTCCTTTTAAAACCTCTCACTTGAGTTCACCCCATTGCTGTTAGAGTTTGAGGTGGAATAGTCCTCTGGATATCTGCAGGAGCTTTGCTTTTAACATCAGTTAAAGCCTAAGAGCTGGGATTTTTTCCAAGGCGTTTCACACTTTCTTTTGAGGTCGGGGCCAAAGTTTACATGTTTCAATACCCGACATACAGGCCCCCAAACTTTTCCCTGGAGCTGGCCTGCAGACCACTAATTCAATAGGAGACATGGCCTAAGTAATCCATGTTAATGATGTGCCTATTTAAACCATGTTGCCTGATAGGATATGTCTGGTATCTATTAACCCATATACCAATTACACTCTGAAGATGGGAAAAAGGCTACTTTTCAAGAACACAGGCTATAAAAGATGCACAGAAAAAAAGCGTTAGTGTAATTTTTTCGTTTCTGTTTCCAAGGGGGAAAAAGTGGAATGCAACTTGGCAAATCTTAGGCACCAGACATTAAAGAATGGCTACTGTAAACAAGGTAATAGAAGCTATGTCATCCCTCCTCATCACCTCCATATGCAGCCCTTTATTTATGTTTCCTAGGAAAAGAGGTCTCTCATTCTTGGCACGAATATAAGCCTGGCTTTAAAAAAGCCAAGGGGCCAGATCCTTGGGAAGGTAGAGAGTGGAGCAGTCCTGCAGACCTCCCTGGGTGGAGGTCAACTGAGCCCAGCAGAAGCTGCACCTGATTATCTATGACAAGGAGCTAAAGGGTGGAGAAAGAAAAAAAAAAAAAAGTGGGTGTTTACTGCTGAGCCTTTTGCATCTGTTCTGTTTACTCTGAAAGCTCATTATTCCTTTTCTGGCTAAACTAATCAGACTTGGAGGGATGGCCTTGTGCACACGCACAAGGCTCCTGCAGCCAGCAGTGAGCTGTAATCAGCAGAAGGCTGTGCAGCGTTGTGTTCAGGGATCCAAATATTCCCTTTCCTTGGAATGCAGCTTCCCTGGCTTCCTCTGAGGGAAATGTTTGCTCCCAGCCCCCACCCGCTCTCTTCTGGCACCACCAAGATGAAGCACTTGATGGCTCTCCTAGAAGTAACCAAGGGACCTGCCCTGCAGGAGAACATGGCGTTGGGGGTCTTGTTTTCTTTTGTTTTAAAAAAGGAGGGGAAATTTGGAAGCAACACAATATTATTTTAAGTTTGGCTATATTTAAACTCTCAGATTCTTACCAGATTGTTACCTGGTGTATGTTAGCAGGTTGCCAGGGACTTCAGAGTGGCAATGTTGACACACGCCTTCTGAGGAGCTGGTCTTTATGTTATTAAAAACTCCCCGTTTTCGCATGACTTTATCCATAACCTTCTGTGGTCAGCGTTCATTCACTTCGTATGACAAAACTTCAGATATGCTAAAGTCAGGCTGGATCCTGTAATAATAAAATATTGATCTGATCGCTGGGAAGGAGAAGGAGGCCGGTGGCTGTGGAAGGCAGGGGAGACTTTTCAAGTAACGGTTGTCTCAATAGCTATGAAAAGGGCTGCACTGAACTCCCCTTCCCTGTTCTTTTTTTTTTTTTCCTTCTCCATCAGTAGGGGCATATTTCATGAAGTCCCCATTGAGGTTAGATACGCTGAGCCGATTTGCATACTTGGAAGTGGTCCCCTTATAGAGTACAGTGAATACCTCTGGCATTTCATATTTAAGTTCTAAATATAAATGCAGTTTAGAAGGGGTTTGTCTGCAAAACTATCCTAACTGCTTGCTTTCTCGCTAACTAGGCTTCTTAATGACATGATTTTCTATGCTAGGGAAGTTCTGATTATAATATAGGCGTAAATGTGCATGTTGTGCACCCTTGTTAATTGAAAGGCTGAATATTTAATGTGCTGAGGATGCGCATCTATTTACCAAGCGCACAAGGAAGGCTGCGAACCCCGAGCACAAACAGCCCATAGATCCGCGGGCCAAGACCTGCATTTACACTGCTTTGGGTAAAGACAAGAACTGCTGGACCACTAAGACAATTTGGCATATCGGCCTGGCGCACAGCGACGTGTGATTAAAAAACAATTCCACAGTGTGGATCCATTTGAATACCGAGTTATTTTATAAAGCCTGCACTGTGTGTTTTGAATGCACATTTGCTGTTATGAATAACAGGAATTGTTTGGCTTGGCCTGCCTTTGTGCCAATGCCAGCTGGCACGGAGCAAAGCTGTGACACATGACACTACAGCTGTGTCCACATGTTTCTGCCTTGCAGTATCCACTTATATAATTTACTTTTTTGATCCACAGTCGAACTATTCAAGTGAGTATAATTTGCTTTTTTGATCCGGAGTCGAACTATTTAAGTGAGCACATCAAATTACACATGCCAGCCACTTCTATGAGAATACTTATTTTGCCATTGTCAAATATATATATATAAAATTATTATTCACTTGTGAGAATGCAGCAACTTTATTAAACCTATTGCAGTAGAAGATAACTCTGTAATTAAACTTGAGTATTTATTCCACTTGGTGCACATAACTGCAAGGCAATAGCTTAGTATTTAATTATATGATCCATTAGAAGAGTGACTAATGATGACCTTACTGTAACTGATAGACTGCTGCTTATGTTTTCCTGTACGTTGTTGGGATGTTGTTCTTTGCCATCATGGTTGGGTTTGCAATTGGGCAACAGTAACCTGCTAACACCAAATTAGTAATTTTTTCAGCCTGTTACAGGAACTCTTCTTGTGTAATACTGTATTTAGGATTGGTAAACTTGGAAAAACATAGCCGAAGTTAAACTTAACCTAAACTGAATATAGTACTCTGAAGCTCCTGTTAAAGAAAACACACGAGCTCCATTCCAGATACACAAGACCAAGGCAGGAAATACAAAGAAAATATACAACTTTTTTCAGCTTGCTGGTAAAGCAGAAATAACATGGCACTAATACAGACAACATTTTCATGTAAGCCTATTTTATTTTATTTACTTCTTCAATCAGAGTGAAATAGGAGAGGGCACGGATTGAGCTTTTTCCTCTGAATTTAGGAAATACTACCCAAGCATTTTATTCCCCATGCACACTGAACTCCGCTGCGATATGCACTGTCTTGCGTTAATTCAGAGCAGCTTTTTGAACGTCAGGTCTCGTACAGCCCAAAGTAGCTGCGCGTTATCTCCCGTATGGTCCTGGTAGAGCAATGCGCCGCATTACGGAGCCAGGGTCACAAGTTCATGGCAGAAATGATTCATGTAGCCTGAAGGAGGGAGCCTAAATTCAATACATGAGACCTGGGAGGAGAGCGGTGGGCCGATGCTGGTGGGTGCCGCCGTCCCAGGCTCTCCCCCTGCCAACTCCTGCAGAAGGGTCAGAGAAGGTACAGAGAGGGGCAGAAGCCACCTCTGATGTCCCATGTGCATGTGGTGACATAGGCCGTGAGATAAATATCTATCTATATATATGTAAAATATATATATGCAAGGGAAAAACTGACCTGGGTTTGAACGCAGTTCGCAGGGTGTTGCAGTGAGAGCTGAGACATGCATGACAACTGAATATTAAATTCTGTTAACACTTGGAGTTATTGGGCAGCAAAGAGCTTTAAAGAAACCAAAGCAATTGAGATTTAACAACAACCAAAAAAAAGAGAAAGTAGTACTTTAAAAACCTGAGTGTTTTCTCAAGGCACTCAGTAAGTGTTATGTTCTTGGTCAATAACATCGCCTTTATGATCATATTGACAATGTGTGCAGAAATGTATGTAGCACGGCAAATTGCAATTTAATGTCAAATGACAATAAAACAGTCAGATTATTCAACTGAAACAAAATATCACTTTAATTAAACATTCCATAGGATAGCTGTAACAAATACATTATTAACATATGAAGTACAGCATTTCAGGTAAGGCTTGTGCTATAAGAAAGCAAATTCAGACCCGGGGCAAACAGTCGGTATTTCACTCATCCCGTTGTGCCAAGCAGCGCACGTAATCAGATCCAGTTGCCCTTGAAGCCGAAAGGGAAACTTTCCATTTAAATGACCAATGAGTTACTCTACATACTGAATTTGAGGCAAGACTTGAAAAACATACTCAAGCTTAATGATGAATTTGTGTGTTGGATTTGGTGAACTTTTTTACAGAGAGGTGAACCTCAAAAGATTTGGTAGTTCAATTTCTGGGGTCTCTCCCAGCTCTCTGAATTTCTAGTGCCCACAGCAGGAGCACGGAAATCTCACAGACAGGCTTTCCCATGTGAGTTCTGGTGCTTTCTGCACCCAGTCAGCCTGGGGAGCAGAACCCAAGACCTTGCTTGTGAATTAGACACCACTGGGGTACATGACACCTGAGTGAGAGAAGATATTGAGAGCAAGGAAGTGTGGATCTGTGTAAATACAGGTATTAACTGAATATTTTGAAGCCGTTAAAAGGTTTCTCTGAGCTTTAAGATGGGTCTTGCTTCATTCTCTCATTTGTTCCTTGTTTTCTTAAATAGGTCGGTATAATCAAGCCGAAATACAATAAAAACAAATACACGCTATTGTTAATCTTATTGAGACTTTTGATGGCGAGTTTCATCAAGACAAAATTCAATCAGGGTTTGGTTTCTTTTAAGATGCATGTTTGTATGAAACTTCCTATTTAAAAAAACATGTTTTACTGGGGTGTGGGAGAATTGACTGATATCAAGGCTCAGTAAGAGCCTGAGGAGTAATCCTCACTCTGTATCTTGTTCTGCAAGTTTTAAGTGAGGGAGGAACAAGTAGGCTGTGTGTATAGGCTGTGAGAAACAACCCCAAAGTAATTAAGTTTGCATTTTTAGGTATTGGACCACTCCCTTATATTCATTTATATGCAAAGAAAAACTGCAAGGTGGCTTGCTGTCTCCATGAAGACCACGAAACTCTAAGTATCCATCTCAGCAGGATGTCTTTTTCTTTCCTGACTTTGGGTTTAGCATTTCAAAACATGAACATGAGTTACATTGCATGAAATATATACAAATGCAAGTACACATGTGCTGTTTTCAAAGGGCTTGATCCCAACCCGGTTAAATAAATGCAACTGCTTGTGTTTTGAATCAAACCTTCAATATGTTAGGTCATTCCTGCCTCGAGCTGTGCTGTTTATACCTGAAATCTGTCTCTCTAAATAGCTGTGAGTGTCAGATTTGTCTATGGAAACAGAGTTGATACGTCTCATAAATAATGATGTGCCACGTAGAACTGTTGCGTCTTCTCTGATGAAGTGCATCAAAGAAAATGAGAATTATTGTTTTCAATACCCACTGCATGACCATCAGAAATTTTCAAGTGACAAAAGCACTGAATGCTTTTTTGCTGCAGCACTTAATTTCAGAGGGAAAAATGTCATTTGGCTGGATGTGTATGGAATATTAATGAAAGGTTTTGTAATATGTTGTCAATTTAGGAAACCTTTATGAAGTGCAAGAGTTCTTCATCACCCTGTCTCTCTGGGTCTTGGTCCCTGCAGACCACGGATAGTCTGTCGTAGCAAGAATCATTTCATGTTAACTCAGAGTAGTAAGGGAGTTGGTATGCATATACTCTGTGGTGAGAAAAGCAGGGATGAACTGTGAAACTGGAATAGTGGAGCAGAAGGATATTGTGATGGACTCGGTCATACAATTTTGTCAGGAGTGACCAGAATCTACGTCAGATACAAGTTACCTCTGACGTAGTTGGAGTTTGGAAGATGCTTTGCAATAACTTCAGGAGAGATAAGGTGGTCTGACCATAACAACTGGTGGAAATGCTTCTTTTTAAATCTAGACAGAGATGAAAAGAAGATAACTAGCTACTGATATTTTGTGTCCCCTCCCATGACCAAGGTGCTAGACTTGAATTTAAAGCAGCCTTGTGTGTCAGTGTCTGGATCTCTCGCACAAGATTAGCCAGTTTAGTCAAATACTGGGCAGTAAAGAAACGGGATGTTTTACCTTTGCTGTCTAAATGCTTTGGGACAAGACATGACAGCTCTATGCAAAATTACTAGTCTTTACAAAGTTAACATAAAGAAAAAAAAGGCCCTTTTCCTGGCTTCTTTTTTATGGCTCTGCCTTTGAAACCAGAAGTATTTAATAAAAAGTCTAACATTATTTAAAAAAAAAAAAAAAGTTGGTCTATTCCCTCCCCAAAAGCCATTTGCCATCTAAACAGAAGTTCTTGACAGAAACATTTCCATCAGCTATACAGAAAGTTTTAAAAATATTCGGTAACTGAGCAATCCCTATGGACAGATTTGTTTGAAGACACTGCGGTTGATAGTTTAGGTGAGTGCTAAATAACTGTGGCTTTCCATTTTACTAAACAAACATGATACAATGCACTTTCCAATTGCATTTCTAGTTGCAGTGGTAACCATTTTAGAAGTAACATCTGCCAACTGTTACCATACTGTGGTATCTGAGATACCACACATTTCCTATTCTGAGGGCAGAGCAAGCTGTGCTCTCTCCTACAGAATTTTGAGGCAAACATTGATTAATGGTGACTTTTTAATGGTAACCACTGTGATTATTTCTTTTATTCCTATAATTCATGGTATTATACATAATAATATGAATATCACTGAATTATTTATACACTTATGTTGGAAAATAATGATGAGGTAATAACAATGAATTATTTCTATATTTACACCAGTAAATAATGACAAAGAAGAGAAATCCTTCAGAATGGGCTCAGTCTACACCAATTAAAAGATGTTTGCACATGTATTTTCATACCAAAAGAATGGAGTCGTCTTGGGGAGGTTTTAGACTCAAAAAAAACGTTTAGAGGTTATAACGTTCAAGCAAAGCCTCAGCATGATGGTACAGTAGCAATCACTGCCACCGTCCTTGGATGTATAAATGGAAGTGAAAGAAAAGAGCTGGGTTTACTGGTGCTTTGCATTCCTGAGACTCATACCAGAACTTCCAGTTTGGTTTTCCACTTTTGACAAGGATGTTCAGATGTGAGAGTCCAGCAAATAGCTGTAGTAAACCCCTGAAGGGGATAAAGATGAAGAACGTCCTGTGCTGGGCTTTGCAGAAAGGAAGCTTGAGAGGTGGCTTGACTTGAAGAAGCTCTTAGGGGAAGGAAGTACCGAGCAATACAAAATTGTTTAATTTGGTGGATAAATGTTGCAACACAAAACCAGAATCAGGAAGCTGAAATGAGACAAATGTAAATTGGAAATGTAAGCACTCCTGGAATAAATAACTGCCCAAACAAACTGCCAGTACATGAGGTAGGTATTTGCTTCTTCAAATCAAGACAGAAGGCTGGGTTTTAGAAAATAAGCTTTGAACAGAGGGCAAATATAAAAGACACTAAACTCACTTGCTTGGAGTTTTCTGCATAGAAAAATGTCAGCTACGTACGCCTAAATTAGCAGTGGGTAAACTCTGCTTTTCTGCATTAATTTGTAGCCACGCACATGATTTTGGCTGAACACAATTAGCCGAGTTTACTACAAGGGTAACTTCATCTGTGGCATTTCATAGCCTGTGATAAACAGTTCAGCCTGGGTAAAGTCATGTTTCCTGCAAACTCAAATCGCATGAGCTGTTGCATGCCAGCAGTGTGTGTTGTGGGAGGTGTGGAGCGTGGGACAGAGACAAGGAGGGTCTGGGATCCATTTCCAGCCCTGCCACCAACTGGCTGTCTTCAGGCTATTCTTCAGCTGCCGGCTCCCTGCTTTTCCACTTAGAAAATTGACGTAGCAATATTTACCTTGTTTAGGAAGCATGTCATGGTCTTCAGCTAAAAATTTCAAGGGCTCTTGCTATTTATAGTTGTGTTGTAGTTTTGACCAATTTCTCTCGGAGTTGTTTCTTGGCGCTTCTGCAAATGCTCCTGGCTTCTGTTCTGAAGGATTTCACAAGTTTGTGGACGCGAGTTGATTTTCTTATTCTCCAGTTCAAAAGGGGGGAGGGCCCCCTTTTGGATCTGAGGAGGAGGTGAAAAATGCGACTTTTTTAATGGCCAGGTCCTGCTGTGAAACTCTTGGGTACGGGAGGACGGTCAAAGTTGTGCAACGGGCATCTCCTGGAAAGGAGAAACATTGAGGAATTGCTTCTTTTGCTTTTATAACTCTGTTCCAAAGGAAATTTCCTTTTTTAAAGCTGTTGTGTTACTTAAAATACGAATCAGATTGCTTCCTGTAACTGTGGGAGATGCATTAGATAGGAATGTTTGCCGGGGTAGGACAGGAGTCGGTCAGAAGAAAGCGGTGATTGTTTGGCTGCCCGCCCGACTCAAGGTACTCAGCTGAAGCATACCTTCCCTCCATGGGTGGCCTTTTTCCAGAGGCATTTAAATGACCCAGAAGCCCAAGCCCCACCGACTTCCAGTCTTGTGCAAAACACTGCTGCGGAATTGGGTTCACATCCTCCTTCTCCGATTACCTATGGCAGGTTCGGCCAACTGGGGACACAGGAGAAATAACTTCAGGAGGGACATCTTCTGTTCCGCTTGTCCCGACGAGTCCGTTTAAACTGTTGCCTGTGTGATGAAGAGCAACGCAAAAACCTGAGAAGTGTGTGAGCAGCTGCTGTGCCCGAAAAAGCAGATGAAGCTGGGGGCTAAACAGCACTGGCTGCATTTTGAACTCCGTTATTGGAGCAAAGCTATTTTTATAGAAAGGAAACAAAATAAAAAAGCCAAAATGG
Source organism: Eurypyga helias (assembly GCF_000690775.1). Lineage (NCBI taxonomy): Eukaryota > Metazoa > Chordata > Aves > Eurypygiformes > Eurypygidae > Eurypyga > Eurypyga helias. The sequence goes on from NW_010228190.1 coordinate 42,348, forward strand.
AATATAGTCCTTTTGGAGCGACACTGGAGAAGGCCAAGCTCCCGCTCTGAAACTTTTTCCCCACCACGACTATCATTAGCCAAGTCGTAATCCGTACGAAAACCGAGACCGGTTAAATGGTAGCAGAGCTATTGAGCACGGCTAGAACAAGGTCTTTGGAGAAGGAACAGCGAATCCCGGTGGGACTTTGTCCCTGCAGAGCTCGCCGCCTTTTATCTTTCGTTAGCAAATATTGTGCGTTATTGGACAGTGCCTTGTGCAGTTACTTACAGGAACATTTAATCAAATAATCTACTCCTCTCCCAGGCGGCTTAGACCACTGCAGTTTTATAGTTACCTACTTCAGCTGGAACAGTTCCTTTCAGCTGTAAAAGCAAATATGCAACATGGAAAAAAGTCTCGTTTTATCAAAACAGACAGAACTATTCCAGCTGCTGATATTAAGGTAAAAATAGTGAGGTTAAATGTTAAACAACCTCTGCGTGGACGTTTATAACTACAAAGAAAGTCAAACTGAAAGCACTTTCTTT
>NW_010228191.1:0-8575 GCF_000690775.1 Eurypyga helias
GGGGGGGGAAAGTTCAACCAGCCAGATACTTCAACAAGATCAGCAGAAAATGCCATTAAAATAACATTAAAACTCCCACAACCAACCAAACAAAAAAGACCAAAACCAAAAACACAAAAAAAAATCCCCACAAAACAAAAAAAAGGAGGAAAAAAAAATATATGGGCAACAATTAGCAAGGATTTGTCAGGAACAAATTATGTCAAACCAATCTAATTTCTTTCTGTGACAGGATAACATACCTTATGGATACAGCAGAAGCAGAAAATGACATCTTTTTAATTAAGTAAGGCCTTTGACTCTGTCTTATACGATATGCTCGTAAGCAAGATAACAAAACATGTAGAGATGAAATTGCTTAAGGTAGATGCAAAAAATATTAGAAAGCTGTATTCAGACAGCAGTTGTTCTTTGTCTTGAAGAAGGAGTTTACCAAAGTTTAAGGCATATATTCTGGTCCTGTAATATCAACTTTTGTATTAATGATTTAGATGAGAAAACATGGTTATTAAATTTGCCATATACTCAGCAAACTGGTAGGGGCTGCAAACATTCTGAAGGATAGGTCTGAAATTCGAAAGGATCCTTACAAACTGAATGAAAGAAAATGAGGGATTCAAGAAAGCAAGGAAGCTTGAGAAGGGTTAAATAGCAATAGTCAGCTGAATAAAGAGAGAATGAAAAGTCTCCTGGGCAGCAGTCCTACTGACTAGTCTGGAAGCTATAGTGAAATCATAAGGTGAACTTCAGTCCATAAAGTTGCAAAGAAAGCCAAGCATAATCTGGGGATACACAACACGACTATAACTACAGAATTAATCCCTCACCTTCTACCTCTATGGCATTTCTGATGCACAGTGTAATGTGCCTCAGTTTAGGCAACACAGATTCGTAGAATAATTTAGGCTGGAAAGAACCTCTCAAGGTCATTTAGGCAAACATTCTACTCAAGACAAAACTAGCTTCCAAGCTAGGTCAGATTGATAATTCTGGTCAGATGAGTTTTGAGAATCTCCAAGTCTGGAGGTTTCACAGCCTCTCAGAGACCCTGTTTCACTGCTTGACCACTCTCACTCCTGATTTCCCATTAAAATTTCCATTGTTGCAACCTGTGACCATTGCCTCACATCCTTTTACCTTAGAAGAGTTTAGGTCTGCCTTCTCTATCCAGGGTCAGGTCATTGAAGACAGCAACTAGCTCCCTCCAGCCTTCTCCAGGGTAAGCAAACCAGCTCCCTCAGCCTCTACCTACAGATGTGTGTGTATGGTGGGGCATGGTGGACGGGTGGAAGCAAATCCACAAAAAGACCTTAAAGGAAAAATGTTTAAAAGTCTACAGGGGAGAAACTGAGAATAATCAGATGTCTAAAAAATTTGACCTGTGAAGAAGGTTTAAAAGAACAGGTATTGCTTAGCTCCGAGAAGATAAAACTGGTAGGGGAACATGGTAGCAGTGTTTAAATATATAAAAAAGAGGTAGAGAAAGAGGATAATACCTTGTTCTCTGCATCAATGGCAGTTAGAACAAGAGGCAATGGACTTAAATTGCATAAGGGAGCATAAAATTAGATTAGGAAAAGTTTCCTAAGGGTAAGCAAGGTGAAGTACTAGAACAGATTGCCTGGGGAGATTGTCAAATATTCATCACTGGAGAGTTTTTGAAACAGATTGGAATAGTTTGTCCTGACATGGGGCACAGAACAAAGTAGTATTCAAGTCCTATTTCCTGTGTTTTTGTGTACATAGCTGACTGAAGAACAGTTTTGCAGCCCAGAAATATGGCAACTGAACAAGAATAAAGGATCCTCAATCTGATAAAAAGCATTAATCAAAGCAAGTGTGTGCTGGCTTCAAGACAGGGACAAGAAATAATTTGAGGGGAAATAAAACATCAAGGTTTACTTTCTATCTTTATAAAAAATACAGTACATTTATGATAAAGGTCTCACTTCCATCATTCTGTCAGAACTGGCATATACTATAGGAGGAGCTGCATCTGCTTTCTCAATGTACTGATGCTATTAAGATTAAATGAATGTACAGAAGAGTATCGTATATATGTGGGTGTGCATATCAGGGAGAGAGAGATTTCACTGAGAACAGAAACTCTCTCAGAAAAGATGCCAAAACCATTCTGGTGCAGAAGCTTGTAACTGGAATGTTACAGACCCTGTACAGGGGCCAAACATGATCAAAGGCGTCAGTCAGTTAGGGAGAATTAAGATTCATGTGGGAGACTGAAAGCAGAAATTCAGTCACATCACCCTGCCATGTTACCACACCAACTAACTGAAGAATAAAAAAAAATGTTGAAAAGTGAGATTTAAACTTGCTGGGATTCTATTAAAGCCATAGGAGTCTCTAATAAGCTAGAACATCACTTGTATACACGGCAGATGTGTAAGATTTGCATCTACCTCCGGGACTACCTACCAGAAATACTGCAAAATGCAGAAATGGAAGTATTAAAAAGACAAAAAAAAAAAAGAAAAAAGAAAAAGTAGTGCAGGCAGAGAGGCAGTGAAAGCGAGTTGGGGAGAGAGAGAGATATGTGACTAGAAATACAACCTAGATACCTTAATAAACTTAAACTATTTCCTTCCGAACACATCTCTATGCTCAGAAGACAATGTCTTCTGCTGAGCAGATCACGCCTGGTTAGACACGCATTTCAGCAAACCCATACCTGCGTTTATCCAGTACGAACACACAGCAGGAACTGGTGATGCAGTAGACACTGACTTCCCAGTTAGGAGAGAATTGCTTACGAATCTGGGGGAGAAAAAGGGCGATAAAACCCCATAAGCATAGCCCCCTGAAACATCACTAGTTCAGCAGAACTAGAGGCAAGGCAATCTCCTGCCATGACAGGACATATTTGGCTCACATGCAGTGTCCTTTGAGTGCTTTACTCAATATATCAATGTACATCACAATAGTCTCTCAAAATGCCAAGGAAAATACTTTTTTTCTCAGAAAGGATTACTTAACAGCGTATTTTTATAAAACACACACTAAAATATGCATGGGTGTCGTTAACCACACATATGTGTATATGTTGGATAAGATTCAGCACGTTTAACCCACACCCACTGATAGGTGTCACCCAAACTGTGAGGACTCAGAAGTGCCCCCTCCTCACCGGTCATCACTGAGAGGGAAGGTATCTCAGCCTTCACACCAAATCTGTGCCCGGCGCAAGCACCGTTTAGCGGTGAAATATTCAAAGTTTGTCAAGGCCATTACACTTGCTGAGTAGAACTCAGTGTGTTTTTAAGAATTTCATCTTTCAGAGATATGAGAGTTATTGTACAGCAATAAACAGGCATTCAAATTTTTGTCTTCATGAACCAATATTAGGCAAGTATGGACACCTAATTTTGAGGTAACTATTCTTTCCCTTTGTCAGGGAGTTTCAACTGAAGTCCAAGTGGAAGACAAGAAACTGCTTTTTCTTTTGTTAGAGGCCCTTGAGACAAGGTGTGACAAAAAATATTTTTAAATTTCTGTTTCCTTCACAGAAAGAATCATACCAAAGAAGTGTAGTGTTACTTTTGTCACAGTAGAGAAGATTTACTAATTAATCATTTTAGACAGATACTTCTTGGTCATTTGCACTAACTTAAAAAAACGAGAATTGTTCATTTTAACACAGGTATTTGGGTTAGAACAAGATAGGGACATAGAACGTCTCTTTAAAGTATATGTTAAAAAAAATATGAACACTACAATTTGTTACCCCTCAGCTCCATCTATTCAAATCTTCAGAACATGAGCCTTGTGTTGGCTGCTGCTTTATTTAGTTTTGTAAAAAATATGTTTTTATTTTTCCAAGTTTTGGGAAACAGCACAAAAATTTTAGTTTCTTAACCATCATCATGTTATCTCTCATTGGCCATGTAGTGATAAAACATGTTTTTCAATTGTTGGTATATGCTTCAAGGTAAGGCACCATTATTGTCTTCCCCCATTTCCCTCCTCTTTTCACGTCTGGTAAATATGACCATTCCAGTCCACCGAGACCTACAATTCTTACACCCTTAGTTTCTAGTATAACTTATTCACCTGAATATGAAAATATGACTGTTCTTGGGTTCCTGGACTGGAGCTTAGAATCCTGCCTTGAGTTTCAACTAGAAAAGTTAAGCCTCTGTTTTCTTGTCCCCATTCTCCTGATGCCATGAATTTGTTTCCATGTTGCATTTCAGAGCTCACAGAGATTAAGGACCCCAGCACAACTGGGGGAAAAAAAAAAAAAAAGACTGCTTTGGGACTCTTCTGTATTTAAACTGATATATAAAAACAGCGTAGGAAATTATGTAATTATTTTATTTGGTCCTCTTTCACCTTCAAATTATGCTTATTGTTTTCATTGTAATAATTATACTTACTTTTTTTGTTTACAATTGACTTAAAATTATATCAGAATATACTATTTAATGATTTGACTTAAGTCATAAAGCCACAATGATTTTTGCTTTCACTTTGTCTCCTAATTTTAGCAGGCTTCTTGGGGGAGCTGGAAAGAAAGATCCAAGCAAAATGCTGTGAAAACCCAAACAGGTTAAATAAATGTATATACGTGTTTTGAATCACCATTGTGAGAAGGAAAGTTAAATGCCATAGAGAGCAAGAAATAGGGTAGACAGAGGTGGTGTGTGTAAGATAACAATGGTTAAAATGAAGACTTCTAGTTCGTAGTGCAGAAACTCGTTAGAAGTCAATCAAGCAGCACGGCATTAAGAAGTCATTGCTCAAAGGAGCATGAAGGTGTTGCAGGCCAGAATACTCATGCTAGGTATGGGCCAACGTGAGAACATCTGGCAGTTCATACTGTCAGTTGAATTACACTACACCTCATTAATGGCGTATCTATTCCATTTTATTTTTCTCAGCAAAACCCTAAAAATGAGACATGAAAACATGATATTCATTTGTAGGGGGAAAAAAAAAAAAAGATAAAAAAAACATACCAAAAGAAATTTTAATTAGACCATCTGTATGATAAATACAATGGAAAGGATATGGTCTTCTGGAAGGAATTTGTGTTTATGACAAATAAAACTCTGGTCACTTCTACATTAAGCATCTGAAGATCTTATCATTGAAAACAAATGTCACAGCGATGTCTGTTAGCAAACCAACCCAGCTGATGGTAAACCAGATATTCCTTTGGATACACATGTGCCAAGATTATGAGCTCTTCTGCAGTGAAGATGCATTAAATGCCATGTATCTTACGTAGAGTTTGCAAAGGTAAATCGTCTGTTTAAGCAGGTATGTAAGAATGTGTTGTTGTGAGCAGATATTTGCATTTGACTGTAATCAGTTAAGATTTATGGTCCATGGCTTTTGTTGCTATTAGAGAGAGAAATCTCAGTATCAGCAAACTGTATTTTCTGGACACTGTGAAGAGTAGAGGTAGTTGGCAACATAGTGGGTTTTTTTCTGCTGTGGAACTTCAGCTGACAGTAGTGAAATATATGTGCCAGATTTTGATAATGCTTACTCCTGTATAAATTTGAAAAGATGCCTGGTCTAGGTTTTCAATACCTCAGGTAGTCATCAAGCATAAAATACATTTAAGCTACAATTAATTTGCATAGAATAAACATTTGAGAGTTATTAACTAGGTGAAATATTTTGATCTTCATAGACTGCTATTAATTCATGAAATCATTAAAAGGCATTCTAGAACCAATCATATTTTCAAGAACTATTATAATTTCAATCATAATGAAGACTATACAAGGTTTTTTGAATGCTGTTTACCTTTGTTTTATACTACCTTGCAGTATCCAGAATAAAAAAAAAATTAACTCAAGTTAGCCAAAAATAGTTTAAAAAGAACAAAATAAAAATTTTGTTAATTAAAAAATCCCCAAACTCACAAAGCACCAAAGGTTTCCTACAGTTTCCCAGGAGAAGGACTCTCAGTGTATGACCTCCTTAGTTTTTGGCATGTGTGGCTTCATCCATTTTCAACATCCGGTAAGATAATGAGTTCATAGTTATAGAAACAATCTCATTGCTGGTAACATGCTCTGACTGCTGTTCACTTTACAGAATCCATCTTATGTTTTTAAAAAGGCTTTAATTATAAGAAGAATTCATGACAAATTATCAACTTTTTCATCAGATTTTGATCTAGTGACCTCATATAAAGCATGCCTAAGATGTGGAAATGGAACAGATTGCTAACAATTTTTGGTGTTAAGATGATTGATTCAGTCACCTTGTGTCACTGAATAGGATTTGTTAATTCTTCTTTAAGCTATCGTTTTCAGTTCATGTGAGGCGTTTCCACGTAACGTTTTTTCCTTTCTAGGGAGAGGGAGATGATTTCTGCATTTAATCTATGAAAAATTCAAAGGAATTTATAAGACTCACTCCTAGCAAGAAGCCCTTTCCTCTTTGTTCTAAACAACCTGTGACAGGCTATCCTCGTGAAATGTGGAAGTGGCTGGAGAAGTCCTTTTTAGTTAATCTTTCTGATTAATTTCACCTGAGATGGGAATATGATTGACATTGAGAAGACAGTGTCTGCACAACTGCTAGGGAATCCCATGATGGCAGATTACAAAGAGTGAGATGAGAATAAAACATTTGGTATCAAGTTGACATCATGTCTGATCAGAAATCTATGAAAAGACATCCTGACATGAACATCTTATCTGTTTATACACTTTTCAACCACCGGTTAGCACTTTTCCACTTTTTAATCTAATAGTATTCTGGCTCTGTTCTGTTGGCTTTTTTCCTAGTAGTCTAGGCAATTTATTGTCAATAATATTAATTAATGTTACAGTCAATGAATTACATTAATTCATTTTCAGAGGGCCAATAAGAAACCTATTAGTCACCTAAATAGTCTTCCAAATTGAAGAACCCATAAATTTTGTGCAAAACGTAACTTCTGTTTCCCAGTCTGGGAAATGGATCCATGTACCACAATGAGGTCATTTTAAGAATATGAGACAAAACCAAACCTCATACTGTGGACATAACTGAAAAATTCATCAGAGCTGGACGCAGGTACATTTCATTTGTAAATATACATATTAAACTCAGAAAATCTATTTAAATTCTTTTGAGTTAAAACTACTGAATTCTGCCCGAAGGCACCAGATTAAATTTAAGCCCATTATAATTCCTTGAAAACCAAGTTATATTGCACAGAATTTGTTTTGCACATTGTTTTTGATTTAACTGAGACTTTACTATACTAGCTATATTAGGCATGCTTTTTTCTTTCCTCAAAGTAACTTTTTGTTTGTTTTTCTCATAGAAACCTCAGTCCTGCTGTGACAGTTATCTGGGAACAGAGAAGTCTGCAGTAGCAGGGTACACCAACGAGATGTAAAATGCTTTGGCCTTGTTCCACCAGCACTGCAGACTGGGCTGTGACAGGCACAGAGGAATGGATGGTGGGGTGCCTTGTCCCTCCAAAATGCTGGGATTTTCATGCTGATGGGGGTCTTCTGTTTGGTTGGTTGATCCTCCTTTTCTCTCAAATAATGATGGATGGCTAATGGGGAAAATGCAACAGGAGAGGGAGGGTAAACTCACCACTACACTACCGGGGTCTGTAAAATGCCCACCTAGGAAACTACAAAACTTCAGACTCTGTCAAGGGTTTAGGGAATAAAAAGTAATTTGATTACAGGTGCTCAAGTAGCATTCATTTTATTCTTATTAGCTGAGAAATGTCTCTAGGGATTGCATGCTAATCTTCTCAAAAGCAGATAAATGGCTCTATTAAAAGCAGTGTACTTTGTTCATAGCTCTGTAGCATCAGACAATTTTATGGACCCAGGGAAACTGTAAATAGCAAACAAGAGAGAGAAAAACATAGATGACTGTATTTGTCTTTGATGAATTGTAATCCTGAAAGGCATTTTATACATAGAAGGAATATTGTGGAATTATGTTTCCCTTTATTTGCTTTAAGGGTCAGACATTCTGAAAAATTCAATATGAAGCATCTTTTTTTTAAGATTAAGAGGAATTAAAAATTTGAACCTATAACTTATTGTTTGATTTATGTTCTCCAAAAATAAAGACAAAAATTAGAAAGGAAGGAAGGAATGAAGGAAGGAAGGAAGGAAGGGAGGAAGGTTCGAATATTAGTTCAAAATTCAAAATGTCTATAAATGAAAAAAATTATAATTTTTTGTAGTTACACATTGTAAATTGCATAATTCAAATCTCTAATCAAATCTAACTTAACTGTTTTAAGTTTTTTTTTAGTTAAAATATTTTTAAAATAAACTTAGAAAAAAATATAGGCACAGTTTCATAACAGTGTGCAGTGCACAAACGCCATATGCTGCTTAGCAGTATACAAAGTACAACATATTTTCAGTACAGAGCACTGACACTCCGGTTTATTTGCACTTAAGGATTTTATTGAATTTAGATAACAAAGCATAAGATTCTGGTCAATGTAGTGTCTTTAGACATGTGTATGCAACTTGCATGAAAATTCGTGAAAACAAAGCACAGACATCTAAAGCTAAAACTAGGTTTTAAAGGCCAGATGTAAACTGGCTGATGACTGGAAAAGGGGAAACAT
>NW_010228192.1:0-1223 GCF_000690775.1 Eurypyga helias
ACGGGGCGCTTCCCCCGCCGTTCGGCTGCTGCCAGCAACGTCCCGTAGGCGCGGGGTGTTGCGCAGTCACGACGCCGTAGCTCAGCGGAGAAGCGGTGCCGGGGCTGCGGGCCGAAGAGGGGGAGGGAGAGAACCAAAAAGACCTGAAGGCCAGAGAGGAGTCAACCCACGTTGGTGGGTGACTCAGAGGACTGGGGGTGGTGGAAAGCGTTAGCGGAGCCCTGTGTTTGAAGTGGTCTGCATCGGTTGGCCGTGCTGCCGCGCGGTTGCGTTTTAGGACCAGTACCAAAAGAAGCGTTGAGTTGGGCGCGCCGAAGCGCGTGGATGAGAAGTAAATTTCACGCTGATCAGTAATTACGGTGACCCAGCGCGAGAAACTTTCTTGTAGCGGAACCTAAGGAAAAATAGTGACGTTCCTTGAATGACTATGAATGCAGTTATTGAAAAAAACTGAGGGTTTTTCTGTGCATCTCTTTATCTAGGAAAACTGCCTTTTTGCGCCATGGGCGTGAGCTCTGTCATCCACCCGAAGAACCCTCATGTTCCAACCATGCACTTCAACTACCGATACTTTGAAATCGAGGAAGCAGACGGTAAGAACCAAAATCCAGGGAAGCACGTACGACTGTGGGAAGGAGGCGCAAGCGTGTGGCTAGGGCAGGGGTTAAGAACCAGCCCAGCTTTGTTCCCGGCTGTGCCAGGAGCCCGTGGCGTAGCGCTGGGTGTCCTAACCTCCGGGCCTTCGTTTGTCCGTTCGCGCAGTCGGTGTGATGTGCGCATCTGGCGCAGCCAAGGTCTTTGCGGTTTGCTTTTTGCAGCGTACCCCGCGGGTTGCAGACTTGGGTTATTACGTGTAGGGGGTTATAAATAAGCATAAAACATAACCAGAGAAGCGAGTCTGGAATTTCACAGAGGAAAGGCCTGCAAAGGACTGATAAGCGTTCAGGTCGGGATGTACCTTTGTCTCACAAGCTGGGAGGACGTACTGTCGGAATCACCACTTCCAGCATGCACTGTCTTTTTTTCCCTGTGTTTCTTCAACCTGTCGCAGTCGGAAGCAGGACTGGAGGCTAGGTGATGTAACGCTGAGAGCCCCTCTGTACCTTGTGACAGCGTACGTACGGTCAGAGCCTCAAAGACTCTTTTCTTTCAGTTACTTTTCCAGAGCGTTATGGCTCATTTCTAGTTGGTTACTTCCCTGGATTTAATAAGGACCTTCCCTT
>NW_010228193.1:0-11544 GCF_000690775.1 Eurypyga helias
AGTTGCATAAGACTGAGCAGTAACCTTAACACCTGTCAAGAACAAAGAAAATAACTGCCCTCAGATGATCGTCATTACCGGATGAGGTCCAGCTCACATAACATCCCCCTCTTCCCCCCCTCCTGAAAACAAAACACAGAAGAAGATCAATGTGCAATAACTGCTGACAAAGTCACCTCCTGCATGTACCTGCTCCATAGAATGAGTTCCTATCCTCTGGTTGCATCTCCTGGGGAACTTCAGGAAAAAGCCAGGTTTTGGCTACTTACCAGAAAGGCCTGAAGGAACATTTCCCCTGTCCCACTACTACTTTTTATCCCTGCTGAGCCCCTGTGCACATCCCAGGTTGACTCCACACAAATAAATACCGGACAGCACTACAGTAGCCTCAGCAACTTCTCTCTGTAGCCTCTGACACTGAGGCCCTTCCCGGGCACCACACATGCCTCCACACTCCCATCCAAAGGTCTGTCAGCCTCCCACTCCAAAGGAAGTTGTCAACCACACTGGCTCTTTCACTTCCTTCTCAGTTCAGGGGCCACTAGCTTCCCAGTCCCTGGGGCTCTTACCCCTCCCTACGTGCCTTTCCCGCTGGTCACCCAAAGGACGAAGTCACTGGAGCACAGGCCACCACCCACAACCAGCTGCCATGCTCTACCTGTGCCAGAGTGCTCCCTTCTCAGAGATCTCTCTTCTACCAACCCTCCTTCCTGCTCCTGGGGCTTCTCTTCTGTGGCCGGACAAGTGGACATGTCTACATCATCCAGCCCTGTGCTCCCCGCCGGCTCCTCAAGATCTTGTCCTGAGGAGAGGCAGAAGAGCAGGGTCCTGATGCTAGGACCTGGAGAGCCACATCTGGACATGGGTTTTAAATCCCTTCCATGATTGCAGGCCCAACACAAACAACAATTCTTTCTCCTTCAGAAACAAACATTGACCTAGTCAATTACTGCAGTCTGATCAGACAACACTCCCATTTATAATCTTGCTGGGAAAAAGAAAATAGGGTTCTACAAAATAAAACCACCTACATAATTAAGGCTTTGGTGAGTTAAATTCTTTCTGAATTATTGCCAGCTTTGGTTCAAAAGCCCAGGGAGCAGTGTTTCAGCAGACAAAGCTGATGGTGGACTGTAAGTATTTGCCATCTTACTCAGAAAAACTGACCTAGACAGTGCAAATAAGGGAGAACAGACCTTAACTCCACTGATAACAGGCCAATGTTTTAAAAGGGTTTAGCATGGCAGAAGTAATAATTTTTGAAAGGATTGCTGTCAAGGTGACCAACATAAGAATGCAGTAGATACAATGCTCAGCTAATAAATGCAACTTTAAAAGTCTTCCCTGTAATAAATATCAACTGTACAGATTTATCAGTAAGAAACACCATTGCCTTTTTTCTTTAAAGACTGATAAAAGTACTGGCACTTATGTACCAATCACACAGACTTCTGCGAAGAATACTTGTTGGTATAGTGTTATCAAGGAAATAAGACAGTTATATATAAAAATTTTACACATAAAGTGGGATTTAATTCACGCAAAGGTAGTTTAAAAAATATGTAGTTGGAATTCAGGACTGATTTTCAGATGGCTGTTTAGGCTCACTGTCTCTACAGCTAGAAATCCAAGAAGCTCAGTTAGCTGAGCTTACCAAAGATCTTACCCAAGGGCTGAGAAGTCCAAGTTTAACAAGTGGAACATACCTACACTCCTCCTTCAAAGAAAGATAGACATGAATCCATGTCTAACACCTCTTATGGATGCTTAGAGTGACCTATTTAATGTCCTTTAAAATTGCATATGTACCTGACAAACTGCAATACACTCTTTTACACAAGTCAGTCGGTGACTTTTTTGTCTGAGGAAGCTCAGCTCTAAACTGAGACAGAGGAAACCTTTGCAGGGAAGGATGGTACATCATTAGTCAGCAACCATGAAGCATGCGGCAGCGTTTTCACACAAGAGGAAGTTGCCACCTGAACATAAGGCCCCCATGGGGATGGGTTGCTATGAACCGTGATCCTTATGGTCTGCTACACCTATAAGTATCCAGGTCCTTTGCAGAGCTGCAGGGGCCACATTTCTGAGCTGAAAGTGATCTGTTTTAAATAATGGACTGACAAACACAGGAATAGCATTTCCACAGCTACAAGAGCAGAGAATGATGCTGCAGGCTGTTTTGCAGCCATTAGGTTTAAGTGTAAGAGGCAGTGGTGGAACAAACTGTCCTTTGGCTGTGACAGAGGAGTGGAATGGTGGACTTTGCAGCCTCATGTGACATGAGATGCAAACTTCCTCTTCCACAAAGGGCCAGATACACATTTGCCAGGGCAGTTTGGTTCTGCCTGCTGATCCTTGCTGCCTTTGGGCAAACCTCTGACTGCAATCCACAAACTAGCAAAGGGCAACAGTAGATTCTGTGTCACAGTCACTTCCATAAGAAAACAAAACTTGAAAAAAAAAAAAAAGCAGCCCGAGGCAGGCATTTGTAGTCAGATAAGGTTCCAGACAGTGTGAGGAGGAAGCTTGAACACACAGAAATAAAAAGAGGAAACCAGAGAGCTCAGGATGTAGTTTCCACACATCTTGAGCTGGGAGTAAGAATAGCAAAACAACAGAGGAGTGCCACTCTTACGGGACAAAACCAAGCATCCTGTGCAACTTTGGAGGAAAAAATTGTATCTTAAATATCCATCTTTTTCCTAGACATATAAGAGCTTAGTCTCATCTTGCATCTCTAAGTTTATCCAAGTTTTGTGTGCATTTGTGCATGTCTAAACAACACAAAACTTCACAGATGTCTAGAATTTGCTGCTTTGCAGACAAGGTACACTGTCTTTGGGACACAGAAAAGGAGCAAGAGTGAATGAACACAGGAACACATTAGCTTTATTTTCAGCAAAAAGGAGACAGAAGGAACTGAAGCAATAATGCTGGAATCCAGGCCCAGAACTTCTCTGCTTTGGGACAGGGGAAGGAAACAGCCATAGGAAGGGCGTCAGGAAGTCTGGGAACAAACCTATAGGCATTAGAAACATCAGTATCTTGTTTCCACAGAAAGAATTGGTACGAAAGCATCTGAAATATTCTAAACAGAAACAAGCCATCCCATCACCAATCTCAAGAACAATATTGAAGTAATCCATGTCTTTGTTTGCTTGGGGGAATGGCCTGCGGGATGTATTTAGATGATGACATATTGCTATGTATAAGCAACAGAGTGGCAGCTTCAAGAAACACTTTGTGTAAATATTGGCCTCAGCAGGGATAGGCTGACTATTCCTCAGGCTTTCCTAGACATTTAGTCCCAGTGTGCTTGTTCACATCACCACCTACCAGCCAGCTGCCCTGGGAAGCAGGGCAGCAGGGACCCAGCCCTCCATCCCCAGCACAATAGTGAACATTTCAAATTGCTGGGAGCAGAATTCCCTACAGAGGGAGGTTCAGCCAAGAGATTAGGACAGCTTCCTTCCTTCTGGAAAGGAAGGCAGAGAAGAGGGGCCAGGCATTTGAAAGACATAACCAAAGGCACTAATGGTACCAAGATGGTTTATTTTTTTAGCAGCTTTTGGCTCCTTGGCCCATTCATCCCACATTGCAATCACCTCGCACTTGACAGTTACAATACAGTAGGCCAAGTCCTCCCCACATCTCCAGGTTCTTCTGCAATAGCTGAAGTTCAAACGTTAGATTTAGATACCCAAAACACTTCCTTTGTGAGAAACAAACTTCTTGAATTACTCCTGAAGAAACTGTCAGACAAGCAATAAGCTATACAATGTTTTTCTGTGTGCACTGAATATTATTTTTAAATAGTGTAATTCTCTGACAACTGAAAAAATTCTTTGGGTGTTTTGGTAAAAAGATAAGATGACTTTCATCTTGCTGCAAACAAGTTCCTTAGCATTAAGTTTATGAAATACATTATCTATAAAAATTACTTAAGTTCCTCATCTTGGTATTTGTAACCCTGTTCTCAGAGGATGCCACACTATGCTGTCTCTATGCCAGCATTCACTGATGTTGTCAACCAAAACGTGTGTATCACCTCTAAGATAATACCTTCTCTACTGCATTTTTTTCTCCACTTTTTTTTTTCCAGTCATCAGTAAACATTTCCATCTCCTCTATGATTTAGCTTCAATACAAGTCCCTTTCAGTTCTTTGCTGCTTCTTGCATCAGGCCATGTCTGTATTGCTGGTTCCTCTTCCACTTTAATGTAATTTCCTCAGAGATGCTGATACTATTTTGTTGTGAAGTGCAACAGATAAAACCCATCTAGCTTGCCTGTTACTCAGCTACTACCCTGTCATCCGTCATCTCCACTGGCAGTTTCTTCTCCATTAATATTGAAGCTTCACAGCCTTTGTCCATCTCTTTTTGTGACTATGGAGATCATAGTTCTCAGATGACACATCTGCAGAGCAATGTGTTAATTAGTTATTTACTGGTTTTGTGTGTTCTGTACAAAACTGATAAGAGGTAATGATGCTCATCAAAGCTGGCAAAAATGTTCCTGTATTCGTTTGTAGAGGTGCATCAGTTTTCTAGTTAATTTGTTAGGTTTGTTCTTTTACACAGTCTCAGCTATTAAAAAAAAAAATTGTATTTTTGCAAAATAAGACAAGCAAGTCAACACCCTTATTCTTAAAAATCCACAAAGCCTCAGCAAAATATGCCAACAAGTTCCCACTCTCAGCCACAGAATAACAGAAGCAACATGAATGGTGGGTACTGAAACACCATTTGAAAGGAGCAGTACCAGAAGCCCATTCCCAAACACCTTAAACTTCCAACCGAGTCTACATATTTGTTAGTAAATTTATTTAGTGTCACTCTATAACAGCCTTGCAATACTTTATTCTATAGGTTCAATGTACTTTCAATACTATTATCTCATATTATTAAAGATTCTGTCACTACCTTTATGTAACTTTATGAAGATACATTAGCATACTAAAAGTAAAAACAGTTAGTCTTCATAAATTTTACAGCTTAGTGTAAGAAAAGGTATATCCTAAAAAGTAACGTCATATTGCTCATTATCCAAGTACCTAGTTAACAAAACACCAATTGCTTTTTCTGCTCAGATTATTTCACATACCTGATATTTTACCCATGCCAACTTTAAATATTCTAAATCAAATTCCAGAGGATTTTCAGTTTGCTTGATAATTTTAATAAAATTCCAGTCCCAAACACAGGCAGCACCCTGCCCTATAAGTCTGCTTCTCAGATCATTAGTCTTCATATTTATACAGCACTGGTGGCTGGCAACAGAGCTCTTTTTCCACTGCAAATAGTGCTAGGCATATCTATTATTGGTTTCTAGCAAATATACTAGTTCGGTGGCATCTCTGAGTCCTTTGATCTTTTATCCTTATGGTTTGCATCTTTTAGTGTCTTCCTATTGTTTTATCTGACAGGAGTGGCAGATGATCCCTAATAATGGCTTACCAAAGCAAAAATTCCCAGCTTTCTGCTGCTCTCACGGAGCAGGGACCCCCATGGCTACACAGGACAGGACTCTCAGGATCAGCCAACAACAACGTTAAGATCTTAAGTCTCACTTTTAATATTATGCACCAACCAATACCTACAAAAGAAAGGAGCTCTGTAAAATGAAATAGGTGAGACTTATGAAAGGAGACTTCAGTAGAAGACAAAAAAAAACACACAGGAAAAAATCCTCAAAGCTCTAAGAGGATGGAACAACAAAAAGGGGCAAGTATCAGAAAAATCAATAGCACATGTACAATAAATTGATAAGGGAAGATAGCGAGTATCAGTTGCCCTGTATAACAGGCAGAACTTCAAAGTACCTCCCAAGCTAAGTGAATTATAGAAAGAAAAGTAAAATAAATTAGCAGCATGCCTATAGGCCTTGAATAATTGCTGTCTTAAGACTGAGGAAAGGAGACAGTTTTATTACTAGCTCTTCTGTATGCTTTTATGACAAATTAGTTTTTGTCCTTTTAATTTTTAATTTATCGTGCAACACATCAGTAGCTAAGACAAAAATAAATATACAAATCACCCCAAGGCAGCTACTTTCAGAAGAGAGCTGTACATATTTATATGAGATTAAGTCACTCAATTTTAATATTTGTTCAAAAGGATGAAAGTAGACTGAATGTGGAAAATGAAAAAGAATTACTTTAAAATAAATACTTTTTTCAATGTCTGAATTCAGCCTGACTACCCACTACCCACTCACCCTCTGTTAAGTGATTTGTTCTTTAATAAGTGAGTATCCGCAGAGGAGAACCGCTGGCAGCACGTAGACACATTGCCCATCAGATGTCACTCAGTCAATATCAGAGAAGTTGACTGCATCCATCCAGAGGGACTATCTGAATACAGTGGCAAAAAGGGAGATCTTAAAAATCCCAAGCATCTCTAATTTGCATATGTTTGTTAACCATAGCCATAAATATACCCATGATAATTCAGCCCACCTGCTTTGCTGTGTTCTAGAAGCATAACATGTTCTCCCTTCCAGAGCTACAGAAAGCAGGCTTTGCTTTGGGAAATAATTAAACATCACTGTGTCGGACTATTTACTACCCTTTACCAAAGGCTAATTCTTTACAACTGTAAAAACCTGATGCCCTCTCTACGCCCCACTTCATTTCACTACATGCCTGCGCTGAGTTTCTGCATGTCCATGAGCACCACGGAGAACTATCTATAGAGATGCGAGTCCTCGGATATTTTCAGACTTGCTTTCAGATTCTATGAGATTTTTCTCCATGTGAATTTATGTACGCCTTACATGGCTTTGGATACAAGTGTTTCAGTGTGGTCATCTTTATTTAGTCTCTGGAAGGTTGTGTTCTCTTTTTTAGTTTTGCACTTCAGGAGACTTAACAAAAATGGGGAGAAAAAGGACAGAGTCTTCAAAGTCATCCTTAATTTTAGGAAGTCATATATATTAGGTTACTGGGGATTGACATGTATTAATTCCACAGTTTGTAGTACTTTTTGCTACATGTAGTCTTCTTCACCCCATTTCAATTTTCTTTGAACCAGCAGAAATAATCAGATCACTATATGTTTAAAGCAAAACAATTTTTTTTGTGCTTGTACCCATTTGTAAATTTGTGAAAAAAGTTAAATCTGATTATTTCCAACTGCATCAAGCTTCACACTCAATCCTAAATCAGGAAACCAACTTGGAATTCTATGAAGAACAGAACTTGTGCATGTATTAACAAAAGAGAACCAGTTTGGAGTTCATAGATTCATGTCTATAAACTGCATCATAGAAATGACTTTCCAATCCTATTTCTCTCAGTGGACTTACCTTTTCCACCACCAACTGCAAGTGTCTATCTTCAGCAGTGAGTTCCTTATCCAGTCTATACCTGTAATGAAGGTACACATCTACCCCCTTACTAAATATGCCTATGTAATTTCAAATCACGTTTACCTTTTTCCCCTTGAGCTGCTCTATATCCCGAAACGTATGCTTTAATCACTCAGCATGCAGGAAGCATCCTTCATCCACTTTTCCATGAGCACATCTCCAACTTGGCATCCAGTCTAAACTGTCATTTGTATTGTCAGTGTTCTCCCATATACTCTCAAGTGTCTTCACCTACTGAAATGTGTAAGTATATTCTTATCCAACAGTCCTGGTTCTAGGAATAGCCTTTCTATGTCTCTTGGCATCATCAGATGGCAGTCTTTTCTAGTTGAAAGTATTCTTTCTGAATTTAAATCTCTCTGTATCTCACATTCTGTCATTAAATCATTAACACTTCAAACCTTCAACCTGTCTGACTATGAGACCACCAACAGATGATTTAATAGCATTAATAAACTATTTCATAAACTATTTTCTGCAATATTCCCCGCCCCCCCCCGTACATAGGAAATATTTCAGTATTTCCTGCAAGTGTCCTTTGGAAAAGAAGTTACAAGGGGGATGAAATTTTGTGAATAGGTATGGAGAAGGAAAGATTTAGGTCTGGAAAATATTCCCAAGTGAAGATTCATGAAGGACTAGACAAATATGGTTGACTGTCTTTTTAAGGAATTCCTGCACGAGAGTTTCTTGTTGAAGGAAACTATCACATTTGAAATGCTCTTGCGCAACCCACTTTCTGGCAGTCAGAAATTCATTATGTTAACTAGTTTAGTTACAAATTAACAGGCTCTGAAATCAGTTCTCATTTGCAGACAAGACCTTGTTTATACAATGCTAGTCTTTCCCAAGCATGCTCACTACACTTAGAATAAGGAATTAACCTATTCAGATCCTGCTGGTGATTTTTCCAGCCGATATTTCATTCTGTGGCAGTAATGGCTTTTACAAAGCAAAAAGCATCTAGCATCATCGGCAGCCCAGGCTGACACTGCGCTAAGGAGGGTGGCACAGCTGGGGCAGAACCAGAGCAGCCCAGCTCAGGAAGGGATGTGGAGCAAGAGACAGGACACCACCATGTCATATATGTTTTACTCCTCTGTGAAACTGTCTGAACTGAGACTCACATCGGTTCCATTAATTTTATGGTTTTCAGTCTACTATTCAAGACTTTGAAACAAAAAAAAAATCTAAAATCTTAATTCAATGACTAATTCTAATTTCAAGCCTGTAAGGGAATATTAAATTTCCAACTCCTTAACTCAGATTTCAAATTTCTTAAAGGTTTACACCAGGATATTTTTCTAAATTGATAGCTGGTCTTCTAGGACCTGTGGGCCATTAAGCAAAGCCTTTGGACCAATGCTAAAAGCTGCAAAAGAAAACTGCTGATACAAGTTACTGATTTCAGTTCTACTGTTCTCACATGGAGCAGACTTCCTCTGAACAAAACCATCTACTGGATCAACATTACATCACAGAAAATCTAACATGCCAAAAATATATCCCGTAGGTAAAATCTTAATTATGCCTAGGTTAAAAAGATTTTGTAACCTTGGAGATAGAAAACAGTGTAGAAGTGATTATTTTTAGCATCAAGGAACTTCTCCAAGCAACAATACCACACAGTGTAAAAATATACCAGGTCAGTACACTTTGGAGATTTCAGATGT
The DNA here is from genome assembly GCF_000690775.1 of Eurypyga helias. NCBI lineage: Eukaryota > Metazoa > Chordata > Aves > Eurypygiformes > Eurypygidae > Eurypyga > Eurypyga helias. The sequence goes on from NW_010228193.1 coordinate 9,047, forward strand.
TTCATCCTCTTATGGGCTAAACTACAGTATTATTAAAATATGGTACTTTGGAACATTTTTTTTTTCAGATTTATACTCCGTATGACCAAAGAAGTTACACAGACACGCGCACAGGAACTTTAAGCATACCATCTTTACAAACTGAGCTTGACTCAACAAAAAAATAGAGGAGTTTTCCACTTATTTTCAAAACAACCATCCACTGTTTTAAATTTAATTTGCAATATTGAGAGCAGAAATCCCAAGTGGAAGTCTGAGCCTGAATGGAGGGAGACAGTAATTTCTCTGGGGTCTCATGTTTGTTGGCACACTCCTCATAACAAAGTCCTCAGACTCTAGTCACAGGTGAAAGTAGTCTCAGAAAGAGTGCCATGGGATCAAAAATCCACATTATCCCATCCTGTTAAATCATATTTGTGTACCGACGGTCTCCCCCATGCTCCTCTCTTGGTTTCTTCTCTTATGAATATGCCAAGCTGGTCTGCCGGAGCAAACACAGTAACATGCCAGCCCCCTCCATCTCCTCGCTGGATAACGAGTGCAAGCGTGTGAGTGTGTGTGACTGTAGGAGGAAATAATTGAAAGTACTGTGTGAGTAGTTATCTGTTAGTAACAGCTTGCTGATATTAATAGCAGCTTCATTTCTGATATATAAAGGAGAAGATCTTCTAATATTGGTAGAGAGAATCTCCCTGACTCGATGCCCTACCAGGGAAATGCATTGCATAGTGATACTTGCCTAACTTGTTAGCTATGAGAAGAAACTCACACATGTAAATGCTTCCTAGCTCAGACCAAATGAAATTGAGTTTTGACACAGTGACAGAGCCTATATGAAAGTGTATACACTGAAGATTCATTACTAATATTTACCAGAAGGACATATGTGGGTATCAGCCATTATTATCCAACATTTCCCAAAATGCTCAGATTTCTCATTGGCTTGTTTCCCACGTAACATCAACTCTTTTACGTGCTGAACACATGGTGAGATTTCTGAACTATAAAGGGCAGGTCACACTCTCCCCCACCAAAAAATATCAGTGTAAGGAGGCTGAGAAAAACTGAACAGCCCTGGAAAATGCAGAGGTCAGCTATTCCCTGGAGCTGTGCTGCTGTACGCTGCCCCAGTAACTGGCACATGCTTTACCATCGTAAGAAAACAGACTTTAAGATAGCTTGGTTTAGACACAGGGAAAATTAAATCCCTAACATGGAAACAATACGGTTCTTTGTGGCAGGGAAAAATGTTTTTTCCTCTTAGTGCTCGCAGATTAGTCCCAGTCTGTTCTGCTTCCCTTTTGCTCTGCTTCTAATTATTATTATTTTTTTATACTCTGTTTTAAAGAACAGTCTGGAATTCAGGGAAAAACATTACCTACCACTGTGACACAGATCTGCCTGTCAGTATGAGACTGAAAAATGTGTTTTCCCAAAGCAACCTCTCATTTAAACTTACAGGGCTCCTGGAATAACTGACAGGGGGCTACATTAGCATGTACAAACACAAACACTGCCAACCTCAAGCTGTTAGTCTTTTCTTACATAGTTCCCATTGCCATCCTTCAGCTCCTGCATCAGCATTAATTTTTCTTTCAGTTTTTAATGTTTCCTTTACTCCCTTCCCCCATCTATTGGTTGCTCTTTTCCTTTTAACTACAAATCACTTCCCAGTAGTCCTTCTTTTAATAATAATAATAAAAAATCTTATCTTGTTTTTAAATAAGGCTTTTTCATCTTAGTTTTTAATCTCTTGCTTTTCTCTGGAGAGGATTTAGCGCTTCTCCCATGTTACAATTGGTGTGCCTTTGTGCGTAAGGAACTCTGAAATGTTGCTAAACTAAATTGAAAGCATAACGACTTGTTATACTTCAGAAAAACTGTAACATCGCTTTAAATTGTTCCCAGATGTAGTCTCAGACTGTAAGTTAAAGATGAGAGCATCAGTATTCTAATGAAAGTAATGCATAATTTATGTAGCAGTCAAACCATCCCTGCTCTAAATGACTGCATATAACAGACCTGGCAAGCATTTTGCATATATCTAATATACTTCTCTTTTGAAACATGATATTGATAGCAGCAATGGACAGCTATGGCTAGCTTAAGATCTACTGCATAGTGTACTCGTTTATGAAAAGTGTTATGTCCATTTCTTATATAGCAATATTTATATAAAATACATTTAAAAGCTACTTCAATGAAATGGTATTGTCACCTGCAGAAAGCTAGCCCTTACGGTATTTATGTAGTTTTTAGAGTATTTGTTAATGTTCAAATAACCACACTCATTTAAACTACAGAATATACTTATCCTCACTAGTAATTAATTCTATGTTTGAAGGAGACAAATGCAGTCGTTGCTTTTTATGGTTTTTTTTCCCCCCTCATCCTTTTTTTCACCCCAAGGTGTGAGATTGAAAGTTCTGCCTGTTGACTCTATTTCCAGCTGACTATTTCCAGTGCCTGGGACAAAGGAATGGCAAAATGCAGGAATG
>NW_010228193.1:11575-25379 GCF_000690775.1 Eurypyga helias
ACATTAAAATGATTTAAACACACATCTGTACAAGTGTCCTATAAATGAGCATTTTACTAGAAGTCTTCCAGGCTATTTTCATTGCATCTTTCCAATGGAAGTTGGATAATTATGATCCATCCCTTAAGTTTGATTTAATGAAGGCAACTTCACCCTGTACTGGTTTTAATGAAAGCTGCTAAACCACAGCCACCCTCTGCCATTAATTTATTGGAGGGAAGGTAGATCTTCCAATTGATAATGACCGTCACCTCTCCAGACTCACCCAGTTCTGCTCACAATCCTTTTTTTTTTTCCTTCTTGATTTCAGTATTCCTTTCAACAGAGCCTTCTGTACCTTTAGCATCCTTGTGAATCCATCACCAAAGCAACTCTTTAATAAACAACCATCATCTTTTAGTCCTTCCTTCAATTACCCTTTTAATAAGGAAATCTATAAACCTACCTTCCCCGCTAAGGAACTTTTAACATGACTATAAAAAGAAAAAAGCAAAGAGCTGACAAGCTACAAAAGAAATTCTGCAACATAAAATCCTACCGCCGACCAGCCAAACACCGTCCCTCCGGCGCTTCTCACCGTGTCCTGGTCTTAACTCCCCCAAGCACAATTCAAAAAAATCCAAGTTCGAGAGCAATTTGGGACTTCAGCCAAAATCCAGCACAATAATACTGGTCATTCAGGCTAGAGTTGGAAACTTGAAACAAACGGCAGCCAAGTCACCTCCGTGAGCGCCACCACGCAGGACCCTGACCGCATTAACTGTGCTGCTGCACGGCCACAGTGGGCTAAGTGGCTAACCCAGATGACTCTTGAAATGAAAATTTAAAATCTGCGAGGTTCATTAACATTCAGTAATAGTTAATGCAAAACCAAAGTATTCCGGCTGTCATGTTCAAGGTTCTTAACAGCAGCAAAAAAACCCCAAACAACCCCAAACCAAAACCACCAAAAACCCCAGGATTAAGCTGTTCTTCAATTGCCTGTTTCTTTAGTCTCCTAATTCAGGGTGTCTAAAGGCCTTTATTTCCTCTGCAGAAGAGATAAATGGAACAAAGCATTGCCCAGATGGTGCAGTGGAATACTGAGATTTCTTGCTACATGACCACAAACTGCTATCAGGCCTATGGTTTTTTTTCCCCCCAGACTGAGGAAGAAGTAGTATTGGATTTGAGAATCATCTCCAAAGCTCAGTGCTTTCCAGGACTGCCTGTACATCCCTCAGTTGTTCACAGCTGTTGAAAGGGTCACTAATATGTTTTTTGTTTTTATCCGTGGCACTTACGCAATTTCTTGGAAACAAACAAATATCCCTTCAGAATTTAGATCACTTCTCAGGGAAACTCAGGCACAGCCTCCCTGGTCCCCCTAAGGCTGGGCAAGTGTCTGCAGCTACACAATATGGGCTACACTGAAGGGGGCACCAAGTGCTGTACAGCTCACCCACTGCATCCCTCACCTCTGCTCAATGAGCACCTGTGGGTTAGCAGGCAGCACTGTTTTTCTGCAGTGTGGGTATAGTCCCAGACTTGGCATAGCATAAAGCATCCTGGGAGCAGTTTGGTCTGTGTCCTCAGACAAGGCCACACTGCAAAACCCTCACAGGCTGAGGGATGCCTGCAGGCTGCCCAAGCAAGCACTGCAAATGGGCAGGAGCACATGGAAAAGCTACCCAGACATTGTCTGCCTTAGTTCGTGCCATTGCCTGTTTCCAAATGAACTGTCCTTTATCAATATTCTCTACATGTTTTGATGTGTAAATGGTATCTGATAGACTCTTCCTGCAAGTCCTCTGGCAAAGCAGCAAGTGGTCACTCCATGCTGGTCACCACAGTATGCACCAGCATGGCAGCATCAGCGATGACATGACACTCCTGCCCTTTAAGATGCATTTGCTCAGTTAACTTTGTCCCTGTGGGAGTCTTGGAAACAGAGTCTGCTGCTGCTTCAGTCTGGTTCACTCCAATAAGCTGCCCTGAAGTTAGTTGCTTAAAGTTTATGTCGGTTAAAACTGGACAGCTGGGAGGGGTGATGGGCTTGATGTTTTCTGAATGTGAAAATTAAGCTGTATAATAAGAGAAAACTAAACCAAACTTGCTGGAGCTTCTCTGATTTACTTGTGGAAAGCAACCTAGAAGGACTACATGAAGTTTACTTTACTCTGTAAAATCTTTTTATTTGGAATAGAACTTCCCACTGTTACCACATTTCAGAGCTGCATTTGATAGATCTTTAAAGGCTGATTGCCTCTGTGTCACAGCCTGGGAATTACTTATTTACTGTATTATCCTCAAGTACCTCATAAAAATACAATTATTTCTTAAGCTCAAAAGCCTTGCTGTCTGATTTGAAAGGAAACTAAGCGGTAGATGCTGCCCCACTCTTCCCACAGCAAATGGAAAGTAAAGAAAAATATAGCTGCAGATGCAAACAAATTAGAAATATTTCAAGAATTTTACCAGAAATATAATCCTATCTCCTTCAAGGAGATGATGTAAAAGTAAACAAAAAAGCTGTTGCAGGTAAAACTGCATCCTGACCTATCCAAACTTAAATATCTGGGATGACTTAAGGCTCAGAGAGGTGAATACCAGAAACTTCTCCAAATAAAACATTTCTAAATAGGGTGAAACCCATATTTTGAGATATTTAAAAAACATGTTGGTAGTTGAATGCTAACTTACCACTCGGTGTGCTGCAAGATTTGTTTAGCTTATATATTCAAAACTTCTTTTATGTGCACTATGCCAAGACACTAATTCTCCATGAAAAAAGCAGCAAAACAGAATTATGTGCATTTACATCACACTGCAGAAAGAGGAATATAAGCAGCATTCATAGTTCTCTTTTTTCCCATTTAGAGACTAGAATATGAATACTGCATACAATAAATGTAGCTCACAGTCTCCAGAGATGTTCATACAGGACTGTCAATAGTGAGGCAATGGTTTAGAGTGCCAGGTGACACCAGCCTGTGAGTTAAAAATAACTACTCTACATAAACTAATTTTTCAGCCATACTTTTTTTTTTGCCTAAAAAATTAAACTGTTTCATAAATATGTTATTTTAAATAATGTAAGGTTTTATCAAAACATTTGATCTAGCAAGTAATTTTATAATCTTGTTTGTGGTGTGCTAGCAACGCTCCAGCCTCCCGTAGAGAGCTCTCCCAGTATGGCGATACTGGGCACATGATGGGAAGGCTTTAAGATCTTCAGTCTCTTAACTGCATGTGGTATATTAATAATTTCACTGCTTAAACACAACTTGGCCAGCATAAACTGCATTGACACTTGCAACACTTCACTTATCTAAGTCTTTATTGCTGAAGACCTGGTTTAAAGCTAACTGTATAAACAAATACTATATTACAGTACTTTTTAACCTTAACATTATTCCTAGTCAGTTCCCTTGGGCGTGTGAAAGTTTTTACTATACGACATCCAGATTTTTGTATGCCAGTGTGCTGTGTTTACCTTCACACAGAGTAGTAACCTACTGCTTGTGGATTCAATTAATATTTAGAAAAACCTTTATCATGGTAACAAATCTAGGCCAGTTTGGCAAAAGTCTTAAAAAAACTATCCAACTTGAAGAAAATATCTATTTAACAGTAGTTGTTTAAAATTCAATCAATGTTTAGTTGACAGTTTTAGGCAAATAGCTATCCTGACTCCCATTAGTGACTTTCCTACAGGGGTTGAACTTCTTGGTGTATTTCCATGCTGCAGTTCCCTTGCTTTCAATTTTCACTTACATCAAATAAACTGAAGAAAATGGGCTATATAAGGCCCTGAATACTCAGCCTGTCATATTTTGCCTACTCAAGTTTATTACACTAATTTCCCAATTTCTAATATTAATCATTGTTTCAAGTTCTCTTCCAAATAAGTGCAAATGCCCTGTTCCACTCTCACGCGAATACATTGGTAAAGAACCCAATTTTACCACATCATAGAGATGTTGTCAAGAAAGGAGTTTTTAAAGTGATAGCCTCTAAGATCTAAATGATGGAATTAGTTAATCAAGACAGGCGGAAAGGTTAATTTCAATTTTTTCATTCTAAGTTATGAGTTTTAACAACGTTAGCTGCTAGCACTGCATAACTAAGCCAGAGTTTCTTGCAGCATTTACAGAGATGGAAATCCCCCTCTGGGCTACCCGAACACCCATGAACATTCAGACAAGCAGAATTATTCACTTGATGCAGAATGCTGATTAGATAAGGGATACGTAAACACGGCTACAATGAAACACCTGGAGTTGTATAAAGCTCCCAACTGAAGCCATGGTACCTGTAACACTGGTGGTAAACTGAACTCAGTCAATACCTTAGAGAAATACTCAGATTTTCCACACAAAAGTCTCTACTTAAACAGCTTTGCCACCTGCCCTGCTCCTGCAGGTATATCCATTTTAAACAAAGGTGTGGCAGCATTTTACATACACCACACACATTACATGAGCTGGTTACATGTCCCAGCGTGCTGACCTCATGCTCTCCATGCCGACCGAGTCAGCCAAACCCTTACACCCACCAGTCCCTTAGGAAAGGTATTTTCCTTAAAAGATAAATCAACTGGCCTTTTACTGGGGTTGGAATTGCCATCCCTGGAAATAATCTCCACACACCTTGCCTCGGCCACTGTTTCTCAGTGCTTAACTGCTAAAGTCGTTATTTGCAGATGCTGGTGCCCGCACCCCGGCACTGGGTGTTGTGAAGTTGGTCCGTACGCGCTTCGAGCCCGCGTCCCAGGCCAGGGGACTGCAGGGTGCAGGCAAGCGCAGAAGGGTGCTGAGGCAGAAGAGGGTTTGAGGATGGTACCACACTGCCACCCTCAGCGGGAACAGCAAATCATCATTACTACAACATTTTCCTCTCAAAAAGGGAAAGGATTAAGTGTTCTTGATTTTGCTTTACGTGAGTAAAACCTGCCTCCCATCCACTGTGCCTGTCACTACCAGAGGCAGCATTGCACTTTTAGAAATAAGATGAAGTACCTGCACCGGCAAAATTTACTGCGCTCTGCTTCAGCTCCTCTCGAGGATGGGAAAACAGGTACTGATGGACTGGTGAACAACTACAGTGGTAAGTATTCTGTCTTAATTACAAACAAAAAAGGTTCAGTGTCTTTTTCTAGATACAGCATGATTGCAAATAATTCAGAACTGCCCAATCTTTTTCCATTATATAAACATCCAGGACCACTAATATTAGATAATATATATTTGCTTTTAATATATTACATTAGATGTTTTGCTGACAATCTACACTTTAAAAATTATACTCTGTACTTTAAGTACTATATACAATCTTACTTTTAACATAACTCTTGAGGCAGTTCAGCAGAGCACCAGAGTACACGTTTTAATTGAAGTATTCACCTTGGAATCAACTGTGATTTCTTGTTCACTTAAGTATGCACCAGCATCTGTAAAGAAGTACAAAACCTGCAATTTCAGAAGCACTATGCAATAGCTTTCACTTACTGCGAGCCCAGATCCTTTTTCCTCCTTGTAGTCTGCATAGTTCTCTAATAAATTGTTAGATTTCAGGTCACAAAATAGTGCCTGTACAGACATGATTTCCTGTCCATGTTTATGTCTGCTTTGCTCTATATTGAACATTACAACTCTAACACTGTTACATATCTGACTGTCTTACTAAAGAGTCTTTAATCTATGAATAAGGTTGTGATAGCACCCAAAAACTTTTTGTCTGATTTCAATCTTGATTTTCTTTTCATATTTCTGTCTCACAAACTGATTAGAAAAACCATAGGCCATAAGAAAATGGGCAGAAGTGGTAAGCTAGAATTGCAGCTTGGGCCAAATGCATCACATTTCTTGTTGGTATTATACTGTAAACTGAAAATATGTTAATATACTGTAAATGGTGTTTCCCCAGAATTTACTATTTTACATGATGGCAGTAGATGAATTCATTTGAGTAATTTTTCTTCACAGAAAGCAGACATTATTCCACACACTGTTTCACCTCCAGGAGGCAAAATTCCAAATTTCTAGGTTTATAGCTACCCAAAATATTTTTAGTTTTATATTTCACTACAATAAAAACTAAACTAAGGAAGAACATCTATTGCAGAACTGATTAACTAAAACTGCTAAAAAGATACTCTTATTTTAAATTTTTGCTGTACAAAGTGTAATAACTTTTTCTATTTTTTCTTTTTTAATAAACTCCTGAAGAGTTTTCTTTTACTTCAGAGATAAACCTAATGCTTCTCCTTCAAGTTCAAGTGTCAGCACATCAGCTATTAAAATTATCACACCTAATTCTGCATTGTCAAGAAACCAGACATTGTGTAACGATACTGTCATTAGAGAGATGACACCACCTTAACTGTTTTATTTCAATTAAAAGTCACTAATTCTGCGGCTTAGAGTCTTTTCTTCAATCTAGTTGCTTAGAGAAATAAAGTGTATGATATATACACATATATGCTGATATATTTGCCTGTGAGCTTCAACTAATTACTTCTGAATGCAATTATCAGTCTCAGGTTCAGACAAATATTTAACATCAAATACACTGAATTATCCAAAGCTTCATGCAAATAAACACGGAAAGACAATGAGATCTTTCAGTGCAAATCAGATCATTTACCTTCTCAGAAGAAAGGCAGAATCCTAAACTTAACATTACCTGGCCCTTAAAGAGCCCAAGCTCCCAGGGAAGGTTAATGATACCTTGGTCAAAGGAAAAAGCATCAGTGCAGACACCTTTTCAGATACCAGAGATTTCAGCCACAGGCCAAATACAAGAACTGTGTTTTCATAGTCTTGTTCCTCATAAATTAAACATTACAGATAATTCCTGTTTTCCAGATGTTTTATTGCCAGCCCAGACCCAAAGGTAGAACATTCTGCCCAACTACATTGACTTTCCAGGCTCCCCCTTCAATGCAGGGCCATGGTATTCCTATGGCCTAGGAATTATATTGTAGAATTGACTGTATAAAGCTTTATTACTCTATTACATTACTGGAGTAATGAAAGTTACACCAGGAGATTAATAATAATTGTGTAACTTGAAGTATTTTCTATTCTAAACTCCAAGCCTTCCGTACAATACCATTAAAGAACAGAAAAGAAGAATGCAGGTTGGAAGCAGTGCTATAGAATAACAAAAAAAACCCCCAAAATAAAACAAAACTAAAGATTAGCATTGGGAATACACTAAAAAACACACAAACTTTTAAAAAAGTGTTATTTTGAGGCTCTGAGCCTCAGCACTTCACATCCCAAGAATTGTTCATTTAGTAGGCTTGAACCACATTCTTTTCTGAGTGCATTAAAAGAGACATAGAGGATAATTCATTCCCATTTCATCAATTACTGCATGATTCTGAATAAAGGTGGCATTTTAGACCACTGTAGATGTTGACTTGCATTAGCTTTCACTAAGATTTTTGGATGTCATTTATATCTATAACTCTTTAAGCTGCCTTTAGCATTTTCTGTTCTTGGAATTATTTTTTCTTCTAGTTTAATAGATCAGACAGATATGCTATCTTTTGAATTAAAACAGCTTCCCATGCACTCCTGAGGAAAATAAAAAATGATTTGAGCATAATTACACACTTCTCACATGGTCTTCTGGCAATTTAAAACTCTCTAGCCCTGAGAATAACATAGATAATACAGTTTTGTGAAAATAAGGTCCATTGTTAGTCAGGTTGAAGTTTTACTCTTGACTTAAATAGGAGTATGAGGAAATCCTCTTTCATGACCCAAAGTTCAGACACATTAAGCTATGGTACCAGTCTTTTAGCCTGTCATGAAGTTTAACCTCCTTATAGGTAAATACTTCTACATAATGGGGGGGGTCACACACAATATATTCATATGACAGACTTCAGTCAATATTACATATTAGTTTGATAGATTTAAGAGACCATAATTCAAGTGACGATTCAGAGGCTCTTATGCCTTGCTATTATTCTCCTTGCATAATCCCACAGTAAGTGAAAGCCTGACACGTGCCTGTTTGAAATACTTCCTCCATATTCATAACTAAACTTTAAAAGAAATAGTGGTGAATCCTTTTTGTATTTATATATAGCTACTAAGCCTTAATAAGAAATAGCATATTAAAGTCTACATTTAACAACACAAGTAGGAGTTAGATTATGGGGTAGTGCACAGTCAACAGAAACAAAATTTTTCTTAGTTTCCTCAGTATGCTTTTAAAACTGTTGAGTACATTAATAATATTTATTTTAAAAAAATCAGCCAACCAACCAAACCAAGGTGTCCCTAAACTTTGACTCTCTAATGTCATTGATATAGGGTATAGTAGAATAAGCTAAGCCATGAATAGAGGAAGCCTTGTTGTACATGTTCACAGCACAGTGCAATCCCACTGGTCTAGAAAAAATATTTTCTGTGAGAGTTTTGGTATTATGTTGTGAATTCTTTTAGTCTTGCTCAGATCACATAGTCGGTAGGACTTAAGAAATGAAATGCCCATGTATTCTTACAGGTTGTAGTATGTCTCATGCAGAGCTGATGATAAAAAAAGTGATTATTACATTCATGGACACTGGTGGCACCTTTAGGTAGACTGAGCATGGACAGGAGAAGTGCAGAAAGTGGCACTTCTCTAACAACCACTTTCATGAAAAAGTGTAGAAAAAGTCCAGTAATCACTCCAGCTTCATTCTGGGGAAGACAAGTCAACCTTCTCCCAGCAATTCAGCTTCACCTCTAGGACTACACAACAGCAACTCAGCAAATTTGTCTGGGCTGGACAGTTAGAGTGAGCGGCCTCACAGCTCCTCCTGATTCTGCTTCCAACTGGGGCAAACTGGGCTCCAGTGTATTCATCTTACCTGCATAATAACCAGGCAAGAGAGCTCACCTTGCACATCATTAACAGCTTCCTGTGGTAATGGTGATTATGAAAACTGCTTCTTGATGACTCAGTAGCACACTTATTAGAGGCTTTGTGTTATTGATAGCTGAACAGGTACATTCTGCTTGTGATTAGAAGTGAGCATTTCAGGGCCAGTAAAAAAGCCTATCAAACTAAGTCTTTCAAAACAGCAGGAGACATCCCAGCCAGAGGCTTATACCTTTCCCCTATTCTACCGATAATACAATTTTCCAGTTTGTGATGCAAGGCTAGCACAAGCCTGCCTGTTCTTGACAGAATCAGTTAATCCACCTGGCCTTTCAAGCACTGACAGCATCACACAAAGAAAATCAATTACCCAAGATAATCAAATCCACTGTCTTCATCTTGGCTTTGTCATTCATTTAATCTAATTCTTGAGTATTGACATTATTTTGGGCATAATGGAGACATAAGTACTTCATTAAAGCCAGCACCTGGACATTTTCGATAGTGTAGCAAGAGCTAACAAAGCTATGACAAAAGCAGCTTTGCTGTTGTGAACCAACTGACAAGTGATACAGTCAAGAATAGGTGCTTTTCAAAACAACCTTTAAAGAAACAGTGGTTTCAGATGGAGGTGCCTTGCTCCTAGGAAGGTTTCACCCTGGAGTACTTTGTCACCACATGGGAAGAGTAAAGGTTAGCACAGCACCTGAATGCCATGATCTGAGCTGAGGGCAGTCAGGTGCAAGATGCATCCCGTCTGCCTATAACAGCATCTCTCAAGGTAACAGTCATAGTGCTCCAGGATAAGAAGTGGGGTAGGAGACCCCAGTTTCAGTAAGAACATGCTTTGATTTCAGCACACAAGAAATCCTACAGGAGGTCAGATAACCCATTATACCTCAGTGAGAAAAACCAGCAAGTAGTGAAACAAGACATTCACTTGAAAAATTAAAGCTTATCAGGAGGAGAAAAATTTCAACCCAAGATGGGTCTGAAACAAAATACAGACATCCAATATTTAATAAAAAAATACTGTGTTTTATACAAGTGTGATTCCTGCTACAGGTAATGTTCAAAGTATGCGATGTGTGACTGGGCAACAAGATAAAAGAGGGAAGATATGAACACTTAAATTTGAGCCATTTTATATTTTCATTATTTTCTGCTCAGATAATCTGGAATGGTTGCAGAGTATGTAGCCCTCAGGTCACTGAGAAGTATTATAATAATTTAAAAGGCAACTATTCATGCAGTCTGTAACAGGTATAAGAATGTAAACTTTCATGAAGAAGCATTCCTATTTGAAAGTAGACTTTACCAGGTATTAGAACACTGACTCATCCTCTATTTCCCTTATAATTTATAGCAATCAGAACATTTTTCCTAAAGAACTCTAAAGATAGAACACATTTTAGGGTGTTATTTTCATCCTTTTAATTACATTCACCGAGACACTGAACAATGAAATAGAATTGTTTATTGTAATTTCATATTAACTCTCCCATTAGCCAATTCCTCAGCATTGGTGTTACCTTATTAAAATGGGAAGATTTAAATCAAATCTATACATCAGGAAGTGTTTTATCACTTTTTGATTTGCATTTAGCTTAGATACAAAACAGTATCATTTCATCTCATTTTCAATTACTCAATGCTGCATTTATTCAGAACCGGTTTGGTCAGTATTTCAGGTATTTGCACTTACATTAATTTGTCCAAAATAATGTCCATTGAACACCAATGTAATAAAATTAAAAATGGAGACATTTTGGTTTATGATACAGCACACAGCCGAGTGTTTTATGCATCAATGTCATACTTAAATGACAGTGTTAATACTGGCTTATTTATAAGGATTATGTGTTATTGGGCAAGAAGTTCAAGCACCTAAAACCTCTCAGCCAGCCTGTTCATCAGAATTTAACATATCTCCAGGAATCTGTGGGATACCAGAAGTTTTCTATGTTTTCAATGATTCTTGGGATCGCAGCTAGCGAAAGTCATTACAGATTACAATGCTATTTCATCAGTGCTCAGATATTACAACAACCCTCCGAGGTTACAAACCCTAAGAAAACCTACTAAAAACCCTCGACTTACCCAACATTGGCTCCCATACAGATGCAGAGGGCTAAATGCACAGAGGAGTAAAATGATTTCTTACCACAGGCATATGGATTGGTTGCATTTAAGGACTCTTCTCTGCAAGTTGTTCTCTGAAACAATTTCATTACTATTTACCAGCCTGAGGACGGAGTCAGCTGATTTTCCCAGTCAATGAATGGCTCTATTCAAAGATTTAAGATCCGGGCTAATAACTGAGCCGTCCCCTTCTGGGACTAGCTCAAGGGCAGGTGATGGGTTTGGTGCCTCAGAGGTCCCACTGCTGCAGGGGCTGCAAAGGGGAGAAGAGCTGGGTAGGGTCTGGCTCTTGGTAGTGGTGGTGGTGGGGGGACAAGTCTGCTTCTATACGTGGGCACAGACTCATTAGCCAGTTGCTGATAAACCACTACAGCCCTTATTAAGGGTGCAACAGTCCCAACAGAGAATAAAATGAGAACCACGAACACTCTGAAGGATCAGTACATGCTTTAGAAGACACCAGCATAATGTTTAGTTTTATATTAACAGGTTTTAATGGCAACATCAATATTTCAGGCCATAGTAATTAATTTTTAGTACTGTCATTTACCTGTACCCAGCAGACACTGCCCATGGCCCAGGTGCTGTTTCAGGTGATCTGGAGTCTCAGTGATGGCCACTGCTCATGGATTTTGTAGAGAGAAGAATGTACGTTGCCCAAGATTTTCAAATGCATCTCAACTGTCTTAAAGCCTTGAAATTCAGACCAGTGCTGAATTTCCACTTTAAGATACTATTTTTCAGAGTTCTCCATTTGAGCACTGTGAACTGAAAGAGGCAACAGCACATCGATGTTTTGAGTTTTCAGACAGAATACTTTAATCCTATTTAAATTATGACTTGTGATGAGTGGGAACTTGAATTAGGTTTTACGAAGTAGGCAGAAAGAGATCCCTAAAAATGTAAGGATTTCTGATACTGACCATTAGATATAACCTGTGCTTGGAGTACTGTTGGGAATAATAAACATCAGCATTATTTCTATGCCAGCTGGTAATAGAATTGTCTTCAAAGCTGTTTTCTGAGTTCTAATGCTATGAAATGCCACATGAGACCAAACTTGCTGATTCTCCCACTTGCAGCTGTTCTGCAATAGAAGCAATAAGGGACTTTTTTCCCTCTGGGTTTCAAGCTTCTTTCTGCTTGACTGATGAATGAAAGATAAACACTATACGCATTACACAGACCGACTGTTCAAACGAGATATGGGGGAGGTACCCTAGAGCAGACACACTCTATGGATTCTTGCCTTAAAATTGGATCAACATTCAGCATTTGCAGGGAATATGGGCTTTACATTTCTCTAATTTCTCCTGCCTGCAGATGCAGTAACAAATAGGAGCTTTAGGCAATAACAGTAACAGAAAGGCACAAAACAGTAGGGAAACATGCTCAATTTTTTTGTCATGGAGATGTGTTTTTTCTTTCCTATTTTTGGCCTCAGACCTTCCCATGTTCTGTAGCTTGAGGGGAGCTTCCAGTGCAGTCACAGCATGCATGTGGTGTCAAAACAGCCTCTTATAACAAGATGTAAGTAGCTGATTTAAAGATAAAGCTAAGAAAAAGTGGTAACAGCTTTAAAGGAGCAGAGATTTAGATTGGACATAAAGAAGAAATTTTTTTATGAGTGGTGAAACACTGGAATTTGTTGCTCAGAGGTGATAAATGCCCCATCCCTGGAAACATTCATGGTCAGGTTGGATGGGGCTCGGAGCAGGCAGCCTGGCCTAGTTGAAGATGCCCCTGCTCATTGCAGGGGGACCAGATGACCTTTAAAAGGTCCTTTCCAACCCAAATGATTCTATGAAAAAAATACAGCCCCACTTGCTTACTTCTGACATGAACTGAGACTAGCATGTGCTAGGAAACAAAATCTGAGGGTCCTTAACTACTAGAAGATGCAAAGTTGGGACCTCTCAGTCTTTGCCTTCCTCAACAGATGTCAACTCTTTCATCCCCAAAAACAGCACTAATAGTTAAAACTGAAGTCATCAAAATAATCTTTTCCTCCACATCTTGGACCAGCAATAGCATATTTTACTACTGGTGATAGTGACCCTGTCAGGAAGGATTTTTCTTTTTCCTAATATCCTAGCTACAGGCAATTATTTCTGTCAGCAGACCTTAAACTCTGTCAGAAATTCCTTCTTGTAACACAGCCTGGGTTGGGAATCACATTCCTGAAGTGGTTTTCTTCATCTTGTGTTGGGTAGAATGGTGTTTCCCCAGAGAAAGTGGTACTTTCATCTATCTGCAGGCTGCAGACAGCTGCTGAAGTGAAAGGTCAGACAGGAAAGTAACAACTGCAAAACTAACATTTTTCTTCCAGTCACTCCTTGAAAGACTCGAGTGGTGTTACCTGAAGATGCTCAGTGAGTTTCCACATGAAATAACAAGCAAGGGTGGACATTTTTACCCAGGGTAGCTGGGAATGTGACAATTGCAAGAGGAAAGCAAGGCAATAAGCAGGAAGTTTTATGCAAGCAGTGTTACAGAAGCACGGCAAAGGAAAAAAAAGTGGTGGTGGGAAGTGCTGCCACTGATTTTTTGTCTGGCAGGGATCCCTCACCACTTCTCTCTCCAGCATCCTTCCCCCCAAACCCACCTAGGAATGGAAAAGGGGTGTGAGAGTGAGCAAAGGAGGAGTGGCAGTGAAGGGACAGTGCTGCCTAGAGGCACCTACGGGGGCTTCAGCTAGCGATAGCAGGGGGGCATTCTCCCCCTTGCCGCCCACTCGGGCCGTGGGCGGGCTCGAACCCGCACCCCCGCAGTGCTCGGCCGGCTGCGAGGCTGCACG
>NW_010228194.1:0-204 GCF_000690775.1 Eurypyga helias
CGGAGGTGATGGCACAGGACTCCCACCAGCACCGTCCCCTCGGAGCACACGGCCACCAACGGTCCTTGGGGACAGCCCCGGCAGGCGATGGGGCTGTGCTGGGGACACGGGGACATAAGGGACACGGGTGGCACCAGTGGAGCAGCACGCAGTGGGTGCCCCGAGCGGCGGCTGGGATGAAGCTGGGAGACGGAGGTCCCTGGG
>NW_010228195.1:0-5459 GCF_000690775.1 Eurypyga helias
GGCCAGGGAACCCTCCCCCCGTCCTGCTCCCCCTGCCCTGCGTGGGGACGGCACCCACGTCCCGTGTTGGCGGCATCTCGGGGCTCAGCTCCGGAGCCGGGTAGGGAAAAACCCGGCAGATAAAGTTTTCCGTGTGCCACATCACCCTCACGTTATGCCAGAGGGGAACAGGGAAACTGGGTTAGCTTTTCCAGGAGACTAACTTTTGGGATGGCCATCCCTGTGGAGCTTGCTCCTCTCCCTACAACAGGAATCCCAATTCCTCAAGAGGAATAAGAGGATTTGCATGGCAAATCCCGACAGAGATGGAAGAGCCCTACGTCCACTGAGGAAACAGGAGATTTTGGGAAGGCAGAGCGACCTGTGTTACAGGAGAGATGTCCAAGATGGGGGGGGAATCTTGATCCCAGATCCCACATGGGATAAGGACTGGATGAACAGGAGAGACCCAGGAAGTGCTGCAGGCAGGTAAGGGAGGGGTAAGCCCAAAGGGGTAGGAGGGATCCGGGGGCTGAACTGGCTGGAATTGCCTGGGAAGGGAAGCGGCTTGTGCTGGGTCTCCACTTGCTTTTCCAACACCTCCAGACAGCGTGAGTCATTCAAATACCGAAGCAGCAAACTCTGCAATCCCAGGTGGGTTCCGGAGCATTTCCGTTCCAGGTTGGGGCCAGGTGTGACACCACGTTGTTGGCACAAAACACATCCACGTAAACCCAGAGACCGGGAGGTACCACCGCTGTCCCCACTCTCCTTGAACTGCGGGAGACTCTGGGCTCATCCCGCGCCTTCACCCAGGCTGGGGCAGGAGTCCAGGATCTTTAGGGTATTATTTGGGAAAAGGCAGGGGATGCTTTGGTCATCACTTGCTGACCAGGCAGCCGGGCGCCGGGCCCCATCCCGCCTCCAACAAACCTCCGCAGCATTTCAAAATAAGCACAATGGCTGGGCCTCTCTGAAGTTTGCCTTGTGGGCTTTTTCTGTTTGTTTTTTTTTGAGCCAGGAGAGTTCACGTTCCCAAGCTTTTTTCCCCTGCAGCCAGTACAGCAGGGTTTATTTTATTTTATTTTTTTAATAAAAGAAGAAAGCAGAGCTCTGCGTGTAACCTCAGCTTCCCCGAGCTGGGCATCAGCCCCAGGCCCCAAGCAGGCGGTTTAGGGGAGGCTGAAGGACCTGGCAGCTCTGGGAGCTGGGGGAGCTCTGCAGCCCCATTTTTTTTTCCCCCCTTTTCCATGCCAAAATCTCAATTCCAGCTACATCTCTAACCACAGCAACATGTATTGGAGAGAGTCCATTTTATAAAGCTGCTGTCTTTCTAATTCACAAGCAAAAAGCACGGGGGAAAGAAAAAGCTACCAAGTGGAGTCATTTGTCCATCTCGGCCAGCTAACACAGACATCAGTGGGGCAGCATCCCCCAAGCACCAACAGCTTAAGGAAATAAGGGAAAAAACCGGGGAATAAGGCTGTTGATCCCAGCAAGCTACCAGCAAAAGGAGGGGAGTGCTGAGCTTGGGAAAAAAAAAAACCACAGGCAGCTCCTTTACAAGTCACAGACAGAGAAATGAGAAAAACCACATCTTACCTCAGCTTCTCCCGCCCTCCAGGATTTAAGCACCAGCTTGGGTCCGTAGGGAAGAAGCACCCAGCTGAGGACAGGCAGGGTGTGAAGAAAACTTGCTGGGACAAAGCATCACCCCACTAGCCTGCTCTGGGGGAAGCTGGGATGGAGGAGGGTTGGGTGAATACCAAGCTTCGCAGCAACCTACTACTCCAGGAAGGAAAACTAGAGCAGGGCTACTTTACCAGCTCCAGTTCTGCTGAATTTAAAGGATCAGCACAAATAATGCCCACCTGGAAAAGAGCTTCCTCCGCAGGGCAGGTGGGCCTCAAGGAAAGGGATGTCTCTTTAGGAGTCCCGGGGCACTCCAGGCTCTGCAGTGGGGTTTAGCAAAGTGCTTTGCAGCTGGGGAGCCATCCTGCTGGGACTAGACCCTGCTGCTACCCAGCTGCATCTGCTGCTCCCAAAGGAAGGATGTATCAGAGCACAATGATTTATTTTTATTGGGAATATTTGCTTCCGGCCACCAGGATGCATGTGCAGCAGCAGCAGCGAAATGTACAGGGGTTCAGGACCTTGCGCACCGTGTGAGGCAGAAAGGCTTGTGGGGAGGGGTACGTATCACCAGACATCTGTTAAGGCCGTGTAAAGGAGAAGTGGCCAAGAGCAAACTGCTGAGCCCGCAATCCTGTCCACCTTCCACACACGATGGGCCCCGCATTCCCTGCGAGAGAGCAGAGCACTCCAAACCTCTTGGTCTAAGGCCACGCCTGCACTGGGGTCAGGAGTTACAGGTACCCAAGCCAGGCAAGGACTCAGGGGATTAGTCTGAGCGGCCACTTCACTCCCTGCTTTGTGCACGGAGGCTCGCAGTGAGGTGTCTGTGACAGCATCTCCGAGGACAGAGAAGCTGTGGATGCCCCATCCCTGGAAGTGTCCAAGGCCAGGCTGGATGAGGCTTGGAGCAACCTGGTCTAGTGGAAGGTGTCCCTGCCCACGGCAGGGGGGTTGGAACTGGATGACCTTTGAGGTCCCTTCCAACCCAAACCATTCTGTGATTCTGTGGTTATTTGACAGTGGGGTTAAGGGAACAGCTCTAGTGCTTAGTACAGGTGGAAGGGCAATTTATTTTCTGCTCATTCTGGTTTCCCCCTGTGATATTCGTAAAACTGCACTGTCCTCAGAGGAGAGAGGAAGCACTGAACAGCAGATCCTTCCTCCTGCCTTGTCCTCCAAAGGGGTGCTCCACCCCGTGCTGCTGTGCCCAGACTTGGCGCTTCAGAGGAGCTCAGGAGGGTTTGTCCTCCTGCCATACCCTGGTCCCAGCCTCTCCTCTCCAACACCACAGCTTTCAGGCGACACCACAGAGCAGTGGTATTCTCCTCCTGCCAGGCAGTTCAAAGCCACTCTGCTCATTTCCAGAGCTTTCTGTAAACACCAGCTAATCCAGGCTGTCCGGGCTCGGCAGCAGTGGACAGCAGGAAAAAGCTGAAAGAAAACACCCCCAAAGCGGTCACGGCGCATTCCCCAAATAGCAACAGCCATTCTGCGGCCGGAGAAAGGCTACAAACAGAGGGAGAGAAACTCAGTCTGCTGCCCCAGGAGTGTTTTCAGGCATCAGAGACATGTGAATGCAGACACCACCCTTGGGAGAAAGCTCTGTCTGCATCTCAGTCCTTCCAGAAATCCCAGAGCTTTGTGTCCAGCTCTCTACAGGGGAAACGATTCCTGACATTTGTTCCGGGAACGTTCCTTCTGCATCTTGCCACAGTGAGACGGAGGTGGAAAAGCCATGGCTGCTGCTGTCCGGGAGCTGCCAAACGCTGGCCACGGGGCATCCTTGCTGGGAACAGCAGGGCTCCTGCCTGCAGTGAGGTTCCCCAGCAGGATTCTGCACCCCGTGGCATGAGATGAGGTGGCGCTGGGGCACGGAGCAGTTCGGTGGCTTCACAACATCACCCCTGAGGTTTCAACTTCCACGTTACGCTGTCTGGCAGCCAACTACCTCTGCTCCTTCTCCTTGCAGGAGCGGGGAACTAAGGGATCCCTGCTCCTCAGAGACCCACAGGGCTAGGCAGGAGGAGGGCAGCTGTTTTATAACCCCCGTCTGCTACTACCCCCATCTGCCAACCAAGAGATTTGATGGAATCCTCATGGCTTTCGCTTCCTGATTCACAGGGTATTTGTGACCAAGGGGAAAGGGCACATCTTTCCCTCTTTATTCCCAAGTGTGGCTGGGCCAAAGAAACTTCTTTCCTTCAATGAACCCCTTTCTTGAGGGGTAGTCCAGGTGCTTTCCCCCTCCTACCCTTCCCGCTCCACGGGGAGATGTGCCCCTTCCCTCTGGTGACCCCTTTGCCCAATTCCAATAGCAAGGTGACACAGGGGCTTTAGCAAGCCTGCACTGAGCATCCCCGGGGTGCAGGTGGCCTCCCTGGCAACCTACCACGTGCACAAACACACACGTGCACCCTCACACACGCGCAGACTCACACACACACCACCCGGTCCAGCCAGGGAAACCTTGGTGCCGAAGCAGCAGCGGAGCTCAGGACGAGGGGATTTGGGTGGTGGGTCTCGCTGGGTGTTACCAGTACGGGGTGGCAGCCAGGAGGATCTGCAGAGCCATGGAGAAGCAGGGCAGCTGTGCCACGCCGTAGGCCACGGAGCGTGTGGGCGCCTTCAGCTGCAGGAGGTAGGCGATGGTGTGGACGATGCGCCCCACGCAGAAGATGAAGAAATGGATCCTGGCCACTGTGGGACTGGGATCCAGCAGGGAGTAGATGGCTCCAAGGAAGAGGAAGGGAAAGATGTTCTCCATGTCGTTGCGGTGGGCCCTGAAAAGGGAAATAAGGTTTGCTCCTTCCCACCAGGCTTCCCTGCCGTCCCCCCATTCCTTCTAGCCAGAGCCCCCAGCCTGGGGTGCGGCTCCGTTGTCCCGGGCAGACGCAGCTCCCAAAGGAGTCGGATCGCCCTCAACATGTGCAGGCAGCAGGATTTTGCACCCAGTGTCTCTCCCTTGGGATGCTGTGCTCCCAAATCTTGTCCTCCGTGACTGGGACACCTTTGCCACAGTGGATGACAGCTCGAGGGTTAGAGCTTTTAAACAAACAAAGCAAAACAAAGACCCTGCAAAGCTGGGAAAAGCTCGGAGCTGGTGCGGTGCCAGCACAGCACGGCCCCAGATGTGGCCACGTTACACAATAGCGAGGTGGTTTCCAGACCGTGGGTTCTCCAGAGTAGAAACTCCCAGGACAGAAGGGTTTATGGCTTTGCTCCTCTCCGTAAGTGCATCCAAAGGGGACTGGAGAGGAGTGCCCTGAGCACCCCCCTGCACTCCCTGCTGTGCCAGCAGCACCTGCTAAATTGCACCATGGGCCACTGTGGCCACTCAGTGAGCTGCTGACATGGAGAGACCCCTGACTACTCATCTCCTGGGCATCACAGCACCAACTGCTACCCCACACTGCTTCAGACACGGGAGCAGGTCATGCCATGAGCGTAGGCGGTGTCCTTCCTTCCCCAGGTACCTCCCCTTGAAGCAGCGAGGCTGTCCTTGCCCTCCCACCACCTCTGCCTCTCCTTCTTATGTTCCCTTGCCACGCAAGAGCGGCTTTCTGCACCACGGAGCCCCGGCTGGAGTCCGATGGGAGGCTCTCAGGTCGTGCCCTGGTCGGTGGCGACAGATCAGGGCTGGAGGGTGACCCAGGCATGAGGCTCAGTTGCCTTTACCCTGTTATCTCTAAATATTTCGGAGGCAGAGATGAAGCCTTGATAAGAGCTGCCCTTGCTTCCCCATTCCTGTGCTCTGGGATGTTTAAATGTTCACAAAGCCCAGAGAAAATTTTAAGTGGTTTCTTCCCTGAAGCAAAGGCCACGATGCCCGTGCTGCTCGCTCTTCC
>NW_010228195.1:5482-5932 GCF_000690775.1 Eurypyga helias
TATGCTCAGTCACAGCTCATCAGTGCAGACACAGGCTGGGAGACCTGGCTGAAAAGCGGCTTTGGAAAAGAGATAGGGCTGTGTTTTAAGCCCCGTCTCCAGGTCTGTGGTGGGAGGAACTGGCCTGGAGGAGACACTAAAATGAGTCCTGTTGTTGTAGCAGCAATGCCAGGAGTACTCGGTGGAAATGAGCTGATCAGAACCCAGACACAGAGGAGACGTATTCCCTGCCAAACCCAGGAGCGCCGCGGGGAGCTGCAGGAAGCACTTTGTTCCTCCTGGCCAGATGGTCCCTGGACAGAGCCAGCCCTTTCCCTTCCCAGCTCAGGGTCCCCCTTGCCTTCCCGAGCCAGCATCACCTCTCGGGGTACTGCCACAAAACCCTCCCACAGCCAGCCGGAACCGCAGCGAGAAGCATGGATTGATCTCGGTGTCAAACAGCCAGACACC
>NW_010228195.1:5971-11685 GCF_000690775.1 Eurypyga helias
GCAGGGCTGGCAAACGGAATAATGAGGAGGAGAAAGGAAAGAAATTGTCATTCCAGGGCCAAGACGCAGCCGGGGGCCTCTCTAAGAAGCGAGGGGGAAACCTCCTGCAGCCGCTTGCTCTCCCCTGCTGTGCCCCTGCCCTGCACAGACCCCGGCAGCCCCGCTGTGGCTCTGCTCCCATCCCAATAACGCCTGAGAGGAAAACCCACCACCCTTGTCCAGGGAAACACCTCGGGTTTAATTTGTCCTCCCCAGGGCTGTGAGCAGATCAGCAGGGACGAACCTCGAGTCCTTTAACTGCACAAGTCAGATCCCAGACTTCCCCGGGTCTTTGCTGTGGCTCTGGTTATTTATTTTTATGGAAATTTGTCTTTTCTGGCTAATCAAAACAGGTTTATGATTATTATTACTACTATTATATTCTTTTTCCTAACAAGGAAACAGCTTGTTTGCCATCCTCCCACTGGAAGCCCAGGAATGATGTGGTGCTGGATGTTTTTAAAAGCAAATCTTGCAGGCAGTGAGAAGTGAGCGGTGTGGTGTGTCCCCTCACCTGTGGCAGAGCTGGCGGCCGAGGGCTCAGTGACAGCAGGGCACAGCTCCAGCCCCTTTCCTGCACGTCGCCAGCCCACGCATATGATCCAGCCCAAAACTTGGGCACCTCCTGGGTAAGAGGGGGTGGCAAAGCAAGACCGGGGCTGAATAACGTGATACAAGGTTTGTCCAGTTAGGGACACAAAAAAATATTGCCACCATATCCAGCCTCTTTGCAGATGCCCAGTGGGTCAGGATACAGCACAGGGACCAGACACAGTGCCCTGTCCATGCTTCGCAGGGATCTGGGGGGATTCGGGGTCCTGTAGGAGCAGGACACGAGGAGTCTTTGGGTGTGGGTATGGGACAAGCCCTCAGGGACTTGGGGACTTTGAGCATCTAGGAATTAATTGTGTCAGAGTCAGACCCCAAAACTTGGATCCTTCCATGTGTCCTTGCTCCAGTGCACACCATGCACCCATTAAAGATTAAGCTGCCCTGGCCTGCAGGGTCCCACAGCCGAGCTCCAGGCATTTAACCCAGGTAGGTAATTACTTAATTAATGAGCCCTTTAGCTTCCCACTGCCTCCTTGCCAGCAGCTGCCAGGGGATCACCCCACAGCGCAGGGGAACGCCGGCACCCGCGCGTACTCGCCTGCGGCACCGCTCCACATCGGGGTCCTCGCGGTAGTACTGCAGCCCCCCGTTGCGCAGCGCGTCCTCCGGGTTTGCAAACGCCTGCAAGAGAGGTTCCCCGTGATATACGTGCTTACAGTGCTTTCAGAACTTCACAGGTAAAAGCTTTGCCCCTCGTTTTTAAGGCCTGTGGGGATTTCTTCCTGCCCCAGTTTCTCGCCACCCTTCACAAACACAAAAGCAGCTGCAATTCCATGTGCACAGTCCTGGGTTAAACCCTGCGCCTCCTGAGGGATTTTCCTTGTCCTCTGAAAAACCCAACTCTGCCCACTGGGCAGGTCCCAAACCGGGGGGTTCAAGGAAGCTCCAGCCTCATCCCAATCCACTTCTCCCCACGAAACCCATTTAAAGGAGACTTTGCCAACCGTCACATGAGATCACTGCTGGCGCAGAGCTTGCAGACACCAACGCAGCATCCAAAACCGGGACTGACAGATTCGTTCACCCTACCAAGAGAGAATATTCCCTGGCTGGCTTTTTGGCAGTGATACCACGTGAATGAAACTAGCCCTGGGGAAATCAGATCCTACACTAATAAACTTCCAAATTAAAATGATTTATACGAGCTCCCCACCTATGCTCAGAAGCTGTTCTTCAGGGTCTTGGTTACAGGTGACAGATCCACTTTGCAGCCTGGAAAGGATCCTGGTGCTTTTTAAAACCATGTTAAGAAACCCAGCCTGTCCCAGGGCTGGAGCATCATTTAGAAACACAAGGGGAGAAGCCAAAGCACCCATTACAGTGATGCTGCCACACAGGAATATCTATCTGTGTGTTTTATCTGAGAGCAGAAATCTCTCCCTCCCACTCCACTTATGTAGTCAGAAAATCCTCAAACACTGTAAACCAGATTTTACAGGCAGCTGCAGTTTGCCATGGGTTCAGTTTGGGTTGCAGGTGATAAAAGGTCTGGTTAACCCCCATCTCCTGACAGCAGCTAGAGCTCCTGGTCCTCCTTGTATTTCCCCCACTGTCCAAGAACCATTTGATCCAGCTATTGTTTTAATTCTCCTAGACTTTCTCCTCTCCTGGAGCATTCGCACAGCCTCTGACAGCACAAAAGCTTTCTGCCACATTGCAAGAAAAAAAGACCATTGCAATAATTTGCCCTTAAATCTTTTTTTTTTCTCCCTCCTTTTCTTCTAGACATGGCAAATTAACTATAAACGGTCTCTTTCCAGAAGCAGCTCACCTGTGTAACATTTTAGATCTGAAATTACTATTTAGATTAGGATTCAGAAGTTATAAACCTCAAACTACAGCTGGTAAAAACAAACAAAAACAGCCAAAGGGAAGGGACATATTTATCTGCTGCAACTATGAAACAAGTTTTGCTTTCGACTTAAGCCAAAGAAAACGCAGCTTTCTTCAGGAAAACTTTGTTGGCCTTTACAGGAATAAAAGAAGAAAGAAAAAACACAGAAACCTAAGGAAAAAGCCAGAAAGGAAGAAAAAGGTAAAGGAAATTGGAACTTACCTTCTTTCTGAGCCTCACTTGTCCCGTAATGATGGCAACAGCATACATTTTTAAAATCAAGATTGTGCTGTAGAACGTAAATGACATAAACACTGAGTTTTCCATCATTTTGGGGGAAGGTGCCACTCGGTCGCCTGCAGCGCTGACGCCAGCAGAGATCTTGCCTGGGCTGCGAGAGGGCTCTGCGGGAGAGGGGCAGGAACAGCCCGGGTTAGAGACAACACAAGTCACCACTGCTTCTTCGGCGAGAGCCCGCAGACCCTTTGGGGCTGTTCAGGAGTCAGAGGTGCTGGTGAGCGAACCCCAGTTGGCATGCAGAGCTGCCCACGTTGCGCCCTGTCCCAGGCTGCTGCTCCTCACTGCCTGCCGCCTCCGGCTCTGCGAGGATGCGATGCTCGAGCTGGGATACAGCCCACTTGACCGTGCGGGCCACAGCAAGGCTCAGCCTGGCCACAGCTCGACCTCCTGCCTAAATCAGCCCACGATAATCCCCCTGTCCCACCTCCCCTCCTGCCCAGAGGGACGGAGCTGCACAGAGCATCCCTCGCCCAGCCAGGCACGGCTCGCCCACGGACACGAGCTCATCAGCCCTAGGAAGAAGGAGGAGTCAGGAGGAAGATAGGTACCTACCTCAGCGCATCCAGCCCTGTGCTCCTGTGCTCCCTGCGTCCCGGATCCCACAGCCCACCCTTCCGTGGCAGCGCTCCCAGTACTCCCCAGTCCCGCCCAGTGTGGGCTGAGTGCTCCAGTGGCAGAGCCACCCGGCCCTTCCCTATACACCTACCTGCCGAGGGATAGGGCAGAGCCCCACCAGCACCCATCACCCGGGCGCCTGGGCTGCCCCTGCACCCCCCGGCTGGGAGGGGAGCTCCCAGAGAGACCAGTCTGGAAGCACAACCAGGCAAGTCGCCGACCACAAAGCCCCAAATCTGCAAACAGAAATACACACCAGCCTGCCCAGCCCCGGACAGCTCGTCCTGGTTTTCTCCGAGCGGGTGAATCAGGGTAGTCGGGTGCGATTTTATCCTCAGCCTCAGAAAGTGGTATTTGAATTTGGAGCTGGCTTTCCCCAGCCATCAAACACTGGGGAAGAAGGAGTGGGATCTAAGCGTCTGCAGGCAGCTGGGCTGCTCTTCCAATGCAAACCTTTAACTCCTTCTTCCCCAGCACCGGCCCCAGTGCTGGCAGCAGCAAACCTCCCGCGGGCCAGCGGCTGGGAGCAGATTGGAGTTCTCCAAGTTTATTAACGTTGGAAGGCTGGATTTGGGGTTCGTGTAGTTTACACAGGGAAAGAAACCAAAACACCTTATTTCAGGCAAATGGAAACCATCAGAGACTGAGTGGAAAATGAGTGCTTTGAGGATGTGAGCAGTTTTTTTAATTAACTGACACAGTGGAATAAAAAAAAATTGTTTCAAGCCACAAAAAAATCCCAAAAACCAAAGAACCAAAGCTTGTCATTTACAAAACTATCAAAGTGCTGGTACTTCTAGGACTGGTCTTGTTCTTCAGGGCTTTTTAACTGCTATTGAGCAAAACTAACCCTGCCCCTCCCAAGAGGGTGCGGAGTAACCCAAGAGGAGCATCGCGCAGCCCAGGACTGGACTCCAGTCCTGTCGCTATGGACCCTGGTGGCACTCGGCTCCCACTGGGAAAACAAGCTACAGGAGCCTTTTCCTGGGGTGCTGGTGTGAATTTAAGGCACCTTGATGGGCACAGCAGCCCCGAGTCCAAGTGACACATAAGTACCATCGATAGGAGCATGCGTCAGGTTATACGGGCAGATCCAGAAGGTCGGCTGCTGCTCCGGGAGCAAGCCAGGAAGGAAAACAGTCACCTCTCCACCTGGGCAGCGTTATCCCACCAGCCCTGACCAGTGTCCGAGGGATGCCACCAGCCAGCCCTCACCTCTGCCCCTGCAGAAGGGAGGGTTACAGCAGTTCTTGTATTCCCAGCAAACCAACAGCGAGGAGTCACACCAGGGCAGCTTTCCTGCCAGGATCTGTGCTGTGGCAGAGGTTTTGTTCCTGCCATGCTCAGCTCAGGCACGAGCTGCAGGCTCTGGCCATCTCAGCCAAGGGCTGAGCTCTCCCTGTGTCCACCCAGAGTAGAGTTCCCTCCTTCCACCCCAGCCTGTCCCGCTCCAGACACCTGCACTGCTCCCAGGCTCGGAGCCAGAAAGACCCTTCAAGCACACGATCTCCCTCCCGTCACGGGGATCCGCAAATTCTCTGCGTTTATTTCTGAATCTCCCTCACTGAGGCTGCTCTCCCCTAATGCCACAGACCCAAAGATGCCACAACGCTCGTCACCAAGCACTGGCTCAGCCCCGTGACGTCCCGAGAGCGCAGAGACCCTTTGAACACCCCACATGCTTGTGGGAGAGGTACTTGCAGCTGGTCACCACCACCCTGGCGTCAGGGCGGCTGCAGAACAAGTCCCGGCACAGCCCAGCACGAAGCTCCACAGGGAATGCTTCCCTCTGTCTGCTTCCCCAGGGGTGGGAATGGGGACACCAGGACAGATAGCAGCCACGTGGATTCAAACACTGTGGTAAGGGCTGGGCTGTTCACCCTGCACCCCAGCCCTGTGCTGTCGCCAAACTGCATCCACTCACGTC
Source organism: Eurypyga helias (assembly GCF_000690775.1). NCBI lineage: Eukaryota > Metazoa > Chordata > Aves > Eurypygiformes > Eurypygidae > Eurypyga > Eurypyga helias. The sequence goes on from NW_010228195.1 coordinate 11,299, forward strand.
TCCCTGGAGCTCAGCAATTAAAATGCCCTAATGCCAAGCATAAGCAGATGGTGGCAAAGCCACATCCCAAACACTGCTCCCTCCCATTTTCCCTCTCCGTAGTTGAGAGGGAGCAAACCCCTAATGGAGAGGACCTTGGTGCCCAAGAGCCGGGGCGATGCAAGGACCTGCCCAGCCCCGCAGCAGGGATAAAACTTTCTCCAGCAGCCCCTTGCCCAGCAATCCCAGGAGCCTGGGGCTAGGGCAAGCAGCCAGCCCCGTCACCAACACATCACACCCTGCATGGAGCTGCTCCTGTTTTTACCAGCTGAGGATGGAGCCCACAGGCTCTTCGGCGGCGAGACCTTTTTTCCTTTGTGCACCTCCTTCCCGTCCCGAGGCAGCCAG
>NW_010228195.1:11700-16726 GCF_000690775.1 Eurypyga helias
GCTCGGTACCACCTGCAGACAAGCCAGGACTTCTCCTGCTAGCCAGAGACAGACAAACTTTCTCCTCCTCTGCATTATTCAAGCGCTGGCAGGAAGCCCTGGACAATTTGCACCAGCACAAATATAAATTGAATGGAGTGATCAAGAAGCACAGTTTGTTTAGGCGTGAGCCCCTGGGGCAGACCCAGGCATGGGTGTTGTATGTGCTGGGCCCGCAGACAAGCCAGGACTTCTCCTGCTAGCCAGAGACAGACAAACTTTCTCCTCCTCTGCATTATTCAAGCGCTGGCAGGAAGCCCTGGACAATTTGCACCAGCACAAATATAAATTGAATGGAGTGATCAAGAAGCACAGTTTGTTTAGGCGTGAGCCCCTGGGGCAGACCCAGGCATGGGTGTTGTATGTGCTGGGCCCGCTCTGTGGTGTATGAAAACCATGTGGGCAAAGAAAGTTGTTTTTTTCCATGTGTTTTTTTGCATTTCAGACTCTCTCATCATTACACAGAGCCGAACCCCAGCGGGGAGTGCCGGCGTCTGTCAGCACAGCACCTACGTGGATGGGGACGAGGGGCAGAAGCTGCCTGCGAAGGCTCCTGGGATCCCCGATCCCGTTTGATCCCTCACATTTAGGGTCCTGGTGCCGTGTAGGACACATCCACTGCACAGTTGCACCTTCCTGGCTTTGCTGAGCCAAGGCAATGCAGCTCCCAGGAGCGTGTTCAACCATCCCATTAATCCGGGTGGAAGCAGGCTGTTAATATTAACAGTTTGATCCCCCTCAACGGATCACATCCTGCTAGGACAGAGCCATTGCTTGAACGGGACCAGGTCCTAAGGACAGTATGTCTTTAACTTACAAGCCGTGCCTTAAAGCCTTTAGCACCGGAGGTCTCAACCCAGGACAAGACCTACCAAAACCAGCACCGCTAGCAAAAAAACACTGCTTTTTTTTCCTCTGAGGGTCAGGCTTTGGAAGATCTAAGCATCAGGTTAGGTTGATCCCAGGAACTGTGGGGAAAAGATAGACGGTTTTGCCTCAGGAGGATCTGAACTGCAGCAGGTAGAAGGAATGAAAAGTACGTGGGAGATGCTTGAGAAAAATACTTAAAAATAGAAGTCCTTAACAAGAGCCCTGCTTTGGAAATATTATGGAATACAAATCACCCTCAGTTCCCACAGGGTTTGGGTTTTTTTTGACCAGCTGAATTACACTACAGTGTTAAATGTTTTTCCACTATTGCTGTGCTGGGGAGATTTCCTGGTGGCAGCTCCATGAGAGGGTTGCTTGTGTAATAAACCCTTGTCAGTGGAGCACCGGCACGTACGCCAGGGTGGCACAGCCTGGGCTCCAGCCTCATCTCCACGGGCAGCAGATGCTTTGGGCAATTACAGCTCAGATTCCCCAGTATTTTCCCAAATGAACAATTACTTCCCACACCCCAGGCTGGACAAAGAGCCCGAGGGGACCGCTCCAGCCTGGAGGAGACAGGCAGGTGGGTGGCACTTCTCCAGCGTGCTCCCACGTCCTTCTGGAAAAGGTGCAGAACCAAGCGGAGATCTTGCCTTCCCAAGATCCAGCAGCTCATCCCACAGCTCCAGGAAGTGCTGAGCCACATCCCAGCTTGTTCTGATACTGCTGTGGACACCGGTGCCCTCCTTCCCTGCCATATTTTCCTGTTTCTCCCAGCACAAAGCCTGGGAGCCCGGAGACATGCCCTGCCCCAGTAATCACTTGCCCTCGGCTGCACCCAGCCCTGGGAAATCTGGCTGCCCACGGATGGTTGCGCTGGCTCATCAAACACAGCAACTCTTCAAGTAAAGGCATGAGCAGGTTTGGCTATTTACTAAAGAGAAAGGCACTCCTCCTGTGTTCGCTCCACAGCCCGCGCAAAATGTCACACGGCCGTCACGCACTTTCTCCCCCGGGTGAATGAAATCCTGTTCCTTCACCTGCAGCTCCCTGTCCCCGTGCTGCTCTTTGCAGCATACAGGACCGCAGAAGATGCGGCAAAGTTGCTCAGCAGAGAAACCACCAGCATTAGTATCTCCCAAAACAAATGGGATGCTTTAGTCTTGGGCAAACTTGGGCGGATTTTGTCTGTTTTGAGTTTTAAAGTGGCTGTACTGGCTGGAGCTATCTGAGAGGCCTCAGGCACAAGGAATGTAGGATCAGACACTCACAAATAGTCCTTCAAACTCAGAAGACCAGATGCCTGCAGCAGGAGAAAGCCATCAGGAGAGGCCCTGGGGAAGGGGTGTAGCGGCCCCAGCTCTCAGGAGAAGAGGAGCAGAGGAAGCTGCTGCTCCTCAGCCAGCCCTGGGACAGGGATCAGGCCCAGGGCCAAGTGAGAGGCAGTGGCATGTCTTCCTGCCTTCTTCTTCCAGCTCCATCCACCATCTCTTCGTGCCTCCTCCCAGGCTGCTCTCAATCCCTCTCCTGCTCCAAACTGTCACACTCACCCTGTCCCCTGCTGCTGTGACAGAGGAGACACTGGAAGTCACATCAGGCTGTGAGCATGTGGGATGCAGATTATTTTCTCTTATGAGGAGCCTCACATGGATTCACGTCTGGGCTTTCTCTCAGAGGAAAGAATTCCTTGGCTACACTGCTCTGTGCCTTCAGGGATGCAACCCTGCTGGGAGAGGGGCTGAGGGGCGAGGGGAAGTTATTTCTCCTCTCCCCTGCTTTCTCCCTCTGACCCAGCTGGGTTTAGGCAGAGCTGCACCTGTCACTGATGCCATGGGGCAAAGACGGGAGACAGGGATCAGGGCTTGGGGGGTGCAGGAAAACATCATCTCTCTCACACCACAGCAACTCGTGATGTATTTCTCTTCCCAAGAACCAGATCCCGTCAGCTGTAAACAACAGGCAAAACCCACTTATGTTATTGTCCAAAAAGAGGGAGTTTCCCCATCAGGCTGGGAGAGAAGAGAAACAAATCCTGCTGCCAAAAATTTCAGAACTGGGAAACATTTCCTAGTCTTCAAGCATTTTCAAAACTACAAAGTAAATACAGATTCTCTGGTGGGATGCTCTTGAGCAAGAGCAAAGATAAAGGATGCTGCGTGGTCCTGCCTCCACATGCTGCGTTATGGAGAAATGGGAATCGGAACATGTTTTACAGCCTGAAGAGCACTGGCTCACTAAAAGGGCTGGGAGAGAAAGCAGATGTAGTCCCAGATTTCATCCTTATAGAGACCTGCCATTCAACAGCAGATGAGCAGCTTCAGGGAGAAAAGTAAAAACCAAACCAAGACAGCCTTCCTCTTCTGCACTGCCTGATCTCCTGCTGTGTGGGTACAGGGAGCCCTGCTCATCCTCAGAAGCACAGTGTGGTGCCCAGCTTGACAGGGACCCTTTTTGGGAGGAGGGTACCTCTCATCTCCTGGGGTTAGCCCTGCCCTGGAACCCAGGAAGAACAGTAGGCTTCAGAGCTTGCCTGTTTAAATCCTTGTAAATTCTGTTTTCAACAGAAAAGCATTTTCAAGTTGTCATAGTGACATGGAAACATAGGAAAAGAGGGAATGGAAAGAGCAGTGCTTCACTGCCTGACCCCAGCTGAGGCTGGCTACACCATCCTGGCAAGACAGACTCTAAGGAGAGCCCTTCTTCACAGCCTTGCCGTAGAGCTTCACCCACCACAAACCTTTCCAAAGCACAGAGCTTATTTTTAAGTGTTATCTGAGTCCCCTCCATCACCCCTAGACTAAACAGCAGCAATTCCTCCCACCCTTCCTTATAGGTCATGTTTTCTCAATCTCTTTATCACACACGCTGATCTCTGAAATGCTCTCGCTCCTCCGAGCAAGGTCCCTGGCAGCAGGAGGGTGGCTGCGCTTCCTAGAGCAGGCGGCCAGGGCCTCCTTCTCACGAGACCTGACTCAGGCAGAAGTCAGAGCTTCTCGGCAGCCTGAGTTTTTTTTGTGGAGTTGAGCCACTTGCCAGCCTGTAGCTATGCTCCAGATACATGTTAAAACTTTCCCTTTCTTTTCCCTTGCACTGGGTGATGCACAACACGTCTTTCGGGCTTGCTTCAGCATCTCAGCAGCCAGGAGAAAGGTGGTGCAGGTCACGATTCTGACGTTATTAATAACAGCCCCGCATGCAATGCTAAAAACACCCTCCCCATAACCAGCGTGGAAAGCAGGGAGTAATTTAGCTGCGTTATTTACAGCCCCCATCGCCTGGGGGCTTCTCATTGCATGGTTGTCTCAACTGCCCTCTTGCTCACAGCGCTCTCAGGGCATGGCCCAGGCTGGAGTCACATCCTGAGACAGCGGAGCAGGAGTTAAGGAGACGGGAATGAAGCTCTCAGGCCCCTGCCCAGACTCAGAGCAGGGATTACATACTCTGTGCAGCACAGCATCCACTGCACTTCAAAGTTAAAAACAGTCAGTGCATATTTCCCAAAGCCACAGGGAGGAAAGGGAAAGGGATGTAGAACCACAGAAAATCCCAGAGTGATTCGCTGACTTTACCAAGACCAGACCTGAATGATGCAAGGAAGTAGAGAAACCTCTCCAGGCTACTCCATGGGCAGTGATGCTTGGAGTAGCCATCCTAAGGCTTCTTCCCCCTCCTGAATGATCCTCAGGAACCTGCCTGGGCCTCATGCTTTGATTAGTCTCCTGATTTGCAGGCTACATCCTTGCACCCATGATGCGTGCCCAGAAATCCACTCCACCCTGTGTTTATCCAACCCTGACCGCTCTCTGCAGCCCTCCACCAGGAGATAGGTGCTCATCACAAATATTTACAAAGCAGCAGAATTCATCTGTCTAGCACAGCACGCTTCTGTGGAGGGTGACACCAACTCAGCCAAAACAGAGCAAAGAGTGTTCCCCCATTAGCAGCAGAGAAGCTAGATCCAGGTGGGAAGGCAGCTGTAGAATGGGTGTTGGGACAGGAGGCTACGGGATGCTACAGCCACACTGGCAGGGCTAGAGCTGTCCCACAAGGAGAGCTTGGGGATGGGAGCTGCACTGCACTGTACCACGCTGGGGGACATCTGTGTGCGTTCTTCAGC
>NW_010228195.1:16752-28476 GCF_000690775.1 Eurypyga helias
GGTTTCAAGGTATACAAGCCCCTTCGGTAGCCAGCAATGGGCTCTCTGGCCCCATACACCCCGGTTCATCCAGTCTTCAGAAGTCAGAGATTAACTTAAGCTCTGAATCACAAGGTTTAATTCTCTTTCTTGCAAATTTGTTGTCATACATGACGGTAACACTCGGTAATTACATGCGTCAAGTCACCATCCAAACTGTTAAAATTAAATTACTTCTTTGGCCAGTAAATTCCCTAATGAAACACAATTTAAAGTAAGATGATGATAATAATAATGATAATTTTACGGGATCTCCTTCCCCTCTTGTTCGTGTCAGAGATACGCAGGGGCTTTGTCTAGCGTACTCCTCCTTCAATACATCTGTGAAATCACCTCTTACTCAACTTTACCACAGTCCCATTCACTTTCATCTCTCTTCAAAGGAGATTCCTCCATGCTTTTGGTGATTCCAGCCATTTTCTTCTTTCCCTCCAACACCAAAGCATGCAGATGACCAGCACATGACTGCCAACTCCTTTCACCCCTTGGAAGCAAGCAGACGACCAGCATGTGACTGCCAACTCCTTTCACCCCTTGCGCTCCAACCAGCCTTCGGCCTCCCAGTAGCTCATTTTAATTTTAAACGCCACGAGTCCTCACTGAGGGGTCTAGGATGACTCCACACGGAGTTTAGTACTCTGGAGGGACTACTCCCAAACTGAAACCCCTTGCACTCCAACCAGTCTTCAGCCTCCCAGTAGCTCATTCTAATTTTAAACACCACGAGTCCTCACTGAGAGGTCTAGGATGACTCCACACCGAGTTATTTAGTATTCTGGAGGGACTACTCCCAAACTGAAGAAAAGGAATTCCAGCTATGTTCTAACAGAAGACAGCCCTAGGACACTCGCTCCACAGCTATCTGGCATAGAACTCCAACCAGTCTTCAGCCTCCCAGTAGCTCATTCTAATTTTAAACACCACGAGTCCTCACTGAGAGGTCTAGGATGACTCCACACCGAGTTATTTAGTATTCTGGAGGGACTACTCCCAAACTGAAGAAAAGGAATTCCAGCTATGTTCTAACAGAAGACAGCCCTAGGACACTCGCTCCACAGCTATCTGGCATAGATCTGGCTGCTAATCTCTGTTCCTTCGGCGCCTTTCTGTATTCCTCAGCGCCATCTCCTCTCTGTGCTATGAGCACAGGTTTAACGTTGTTCTTTGTCCAGCAGGTCCATTCTCCTGTTTTCAGCTCCTTCCAGCTCGCTGACGGTCACAGGGTTCCCAGCTCTCAAACACACACTTTAACAATAGCTGGAAACTAAAGCCCTGCACGCAATCTTATTTAAGCAGGGTACATTTTTCTTCCTGTTAGATAACATATCTCCTGGAAAAAGAACCAAACATTTTTAGAACCCTTCCTGACCCTCCATCCTTATTTAATATTGATGAATACGTATGGGAATGATACTTTCCAGGTTGCTCAGAGTAAGATGGGAGGCATAAAACAACAGGTCTTCATAGAGCACTTCAGCTGGACAGTGCAGCAGTGCAAGAATCGAATACCTCTCAGCCAGTCCTGCTTAAACAGAGGGGCACATTTCCGAACGTTGATTCCTAGGGATGACTGCTCATTGATCTGTGTTCCAATAAGTGTGTCACTTGTCCCTCACAGGAGCAAATACAGACGTGGCTCTCCAGCGCACATGAGGAACAACTTGTATGTGGCCGGACGAGCCCAGGCGCTGGAGCGAGGGGACTGGGAAAGCCACCCAGCATGCTGGATGGTCCCTCAGCATGAGGGATGAGAGCAGAGCTGGTGGCTACAGCCCTTCTGTGAGATTACCTCTGAGCCCAGAACTTTCATGCCCAACCTACAGAACCACTAAAAGGAGCTCCTGCGCGGTGTGATGCTTTTCTGCTCGCGCTGCGGCACTCACATCAGTTGAGTAAGTGGGCTTCAGCAAGGGTCTGTTTGCAGTTGCTCAAGTTCATGCTCCTAAGCTACAAGATCCTGCCCAAACTCTCAGTACATGTAGATAATTTCAAAAATTTGCTCCTGGATTTTAATTGCTTTTCCTTTCAGTAATACAAACCAACCAATCCAGAAAGAAAAATCTGGAAAAAACCCAAGATGATGTTTTTTCTATCAGCTAAACGGAGTGGTGGAGTGAATTCATTTTGCATCAAGCTAGTGTGGAGTTGAAGTTACACCCAAAGAATAGGAGTGACCAGGTAGGGCAGAGCTCTACCCTGGGTGTAAAGGACAACGGGCAGGCTGTAGAGAACATAGTCCTCCCTGGAAAACGGGCTTGAGACTATCAACTCTGAAAGGCCACATGCAACAGGACCACCTCAGGCTCACAAAACCATTTTTCTCCAGCTGGCTGCTTAAGTTTGGTATTGTTTAGCAGAAACAGCTGTGCAATTGCTTGTCATCTCAGGGTTTCTCTCTGCATTGGAGTCCTGGTCTAAGAGATGCTACCCTGGGTGATCCCTTCACAGTTGTTCTCAGCACCAGGGGCAGGAGAGGCAGGACACGGGTCAGAGACAGACTGGAAAGCTCCCAAGTCACCAAACAGGAGAGACGCCTTGGCTGTCCTGCACCCACAGCCTGATGTCCAAACCACAGAGATGACAGACCTGGTGCAATTTCCAGGAAGCTTGTTCACTGTGGTCTGCAGAGAATCACCACACCCCTCCTGGCTCAGTGGACCTCAGCGCTGGTGCCAAGGCTTGCTGGCTGCCGGACCCTTATTTTCCCTGGTTACAGATCCCCTCTGAGGCTCTCCGTCAAACCAGGAGCCCAAAGAGGAATTACTGTTCTTTAGCTTTGGCTGGCAAACTGCTTGCTGCTCTCCTCTTGCCTTGCAAGTACCAAGCCCATCTCCATAACCTCCACAGCTCTCCAAGGGCAGCCAGACCTGTCCCGTCAAACAAACAGTGGAACAATTACACCAGCAAATAGTTGCTTACTCCTGGTGAACCTACTTGTTCCTCAACATCAACTGCAGATGATGATCAAAACCAGGCAGAGGTCTCTATTCAAGCATGAGTTGGGAGCCAGGGAGCAGGAATAACAGAGGCACCAGGCAGAATAACTGCTGTGCAAGACTAATTTTAGTGACCTGTATTTACAGCTCTTCTACAGGAGATGGGTGAAAGAGCAGGGTGTTTAGTTTTGTAAACCCCAAGCCAAACACTGTCTCTGATTCTAATCCAACCCAAAATCTACTAAGCGCTTTTAAATCCTCTTTCACCTAAGGGTCCCAAAGAGCTGGATGGGGATGTCTGCTTAATAACACCACCACCTTATGTGCTTTGGATGAAATACAAGCCACTCGCCACATCAGAGCCCATGACGAGCAAGGGCACAGCGTTACTCATGCCCTATAATCCTCTTCCCGTAGCAATCCTCCCCGCCACGAACTCAGTGTTTTCTTATTTCATCAAGTTCAGGTTTCGTCCCTTTCACAGGGTTTTTATCCCTAAATTATTACTTACAAGAGAATTCAAGTTTTAAGATAGAATATGGGCTAGAGTTTTCCTATTATTTCTTGTTCTCTCAACGAGAGCTATTGCTACACACAGCAGACAGGCTCATGGAGCTGCTCCGCGCCAGCTGCTTCCAAGCCAGCCTGGAGAACAAAACCAGAAAGCAGGTCTCAGACCCAGACTGGAGTCCAGCCAAAGCCAAACAGGAACAGTCTCCAGTTTCAGATTCTGGACTTAATTTTTAAAAAGAAGGGAAAAACCCAAAGGCAGGATTGAGGCAACTGAAATCCAGCTCTCACAGCATCCCCACTTTATCAATGAGGAACTTACAGCACTAGGTTTAATTCTCTTCCTTGCAAATTTGTTATCATACATGACAGTAATATTTTATAATTACACACATCGTGTCTGCTGTTCAAACTGTTAAAATACTTCCTGGGACAAGAAGTTCCATAATGAAACACAATTTAAATTAAGATGATTATTAATTTTATGGGATCTCCTTTCCCTCTTGTTCATGTCACAGGGAGACATGTGGGGGCTTAGGAAGAACAGATGATGTGACTTGCCCTGTGTTGCTCAGAGCTGGGTGACAGCACCTTGGCTTGACCCCCGGAGTCCAAATGCAGTCCCCAGATCTAATCACTAAACCACAGGGGATGTCTGCACCAGGAGTGTTTAGTTCACAAGTCAAAACAGAGCCTAACTGCCAACACGCAAGTGCAAGATAGCCTGTCCACTGTCTCTATCACTACCACTTCAAACATTATTCATCTGGATCTTGAACAACACAAGCCTTGAAATCAGAACCCACAGGCAATTAGGCAGGAGCAGAGCCAGCTCTGCAGGGGAGAGTTGAAAAGGCAAAGCTGGTAAAACACCCTCCGCACCCTGCTTTGCTTTCCTGCCCCAAAGGTGCCCCTCTCAGCTGCCAGCCCAGGTGGATTTGCATGGTCCATAGGTGGCTGCTGCTCATTTGCACCTGGCTTTGGGTGGTACCATTAGACCCTCAGCTGCTGTACCCTTTTGCCCTGCAATGGGAGACACCCAAACCAGCAGAGAAAACACCCACCTGAGCCCCAGTGTCCTTGCAGCAAGGTATTTAAACCCTTAATAGTGATTTTCTCCAAGCTATACCTTAACCTCTTCACTCCTGGCAGCAAAACCTACACGAGCTTAGAGCATGTCTGTGCCTAGAAAGTCCATTTTACACATCGACCCCTGTTAAGATCACCCAGCTACAGATTAAACACTGTTCTCCTTAAAGCTTGTCACTATGGCAGTCCCAGCATCTCCCATTCAGATGGGCAGAAACCTCTCACTTTTCCCAAAGCCAAAGGGCTGCCTCCCTCCATCCCTTCTCCCTCTGGCACACACAGCGGTCTGTGGAGGAGCAGAGCCAGTTTGGCTGCCGGTCACTTAAATAACTCCCTCTGCTTGTTGTGAGACAGACCTCCATCCATCACTGTTTGATGGAGTGGGTATGACCAAACGATCAAACATGTTTCAGCACCAGATCTCACCATATAAAGGGTAAAGCCAGGCCCTGCCAGCTTGTCACCTTGCTCTTTTATCTATAAAATATTACCTTTCAAGGAAGATCCCACGGGAGGCAAGAAATGTGAGACAGCCACTTCCCGCACCCACATGGATGTTGTAGATCAAGCATGGCTTTAAACACCTCCTCTCCCCCACCTTTCACTCCTCTCCCCACCACGGTAACAGGACCCACGTAGCTCTACCTGCTGAAAACACTTGATATCAGATTAAAAAAATAACATTTTTCTCCCTCTGCGGAGACTGTCAACATCACCACGGCAAAAGGGCATTGGCACCGGTAAGCCATGCCTGATCCTCGGCTGCTGTACCTCGCTCTGGGTGGGGCTGTACCAGCGCAGACCTCGCTCTGGGCTGGACCACCACCGCATCCCTGCACCGCGAGGTCCTTAGGGCTGTTCATTCATTCTGCTTCTACAGCACAGTGGGACTCTGGTCTCTGACTGCAACAGAGGCTCAGCAAAAGGGCTTTACAGCTGGGCATCCCAATGGGAAATCCTTTTCTCTTCTTGTGAGGAGAAAGAAATCCTTTTCTCTTCTTCTCTTAACTTCTCAATTGTGTTTTCTAGAGACAGCATCCAGACCAAAATAACCCTGCTGGTACCTCAGAATTTTACAAGCGTCCAGACATGATCAAAGGAATTATTTCACAGAGGCAGATTTATTTGCACGTGCGTATGATGTTCCACTTCACCCAAATCCCAGCCTCATCCATACGTCTCCTGGCTGGACTGTCCTTCTTCAGAGAGCACAGCAGCACATACCGACGCAAGGGAGTCTGATTTTCTACCCCAGAGAAGGATTTAACCCAAGGCTCAAAGATTTCAAAGACAGAATAGAATTGCTAAACCCTTTGCTACAAACTACCATGTTAAGAACTTTCATCATCTGCAAACCTCAGTTTTCCTACCTGCAGGAGAAGGATGACAGTCTCTTGACTCCCTGGGTGTTGCTAGGATTAGACAATATTTGCTCAACATTAATGTAGATTTTGGTGTTTTGTGTTATTGCTACTGTCACATTATAGAAAGGTCAATGAACACATTCCAGTGAATCAGAGCCTTCCCACAGCATTAGCGTAGTCCTCAGAGCTTAGCCAGGCTCTGGGTTTGGATAAAGCCCACCACAATCCCACCCCGAAAAGATCCCGATGTACGTCAGAGTGGCAGCCCTTTCCTGTCACTGTCTCATCTCTGTGTTTAGGAGAAGAAGCACTTGGAAGATGATGCTGAAATTGAAGTGGGGAAAGAAAACAAACCCAAACCACATATAAAAGGGAAAAAAAAAAAAGGGGGGTAAAAATAAACCAAACTCTCCTCAGGAAAACCGAGCATTAGAGAGCGTCTAGCCAGAGTGAGAAGGCAGGGAGAGATGATGTGTGTTTAGGCAGAAATTAAACTGAACATAGGGAAAAATGAGTGTCCCCCTTCTTCTCTAACTAGAAACCCTCAGTGAGATCCTCTTGCCAGCCCAGCACCTTGTGCAAAGCAGCGGTCATGTTACCAAACCTCTTTCACAAAGACTTGGAAATACTGAGGATCTTATACATCCTCCAAAAAAACAAACAAAAAAAAAAGCAGACTTTTTCTGGGAAAAGCATTGATTCATTGACCCTGCAATTCTTACCTGGAAACCTCTTACACTCCATGAACTCAAGGCAGGGCTGAACTCAGTTTCCTTGCACCCCGTTCCCTGGGTGGAGATATTATGTTTCTTGGCTCTCCAGCCAACTGTGGGGTATGCTGCCTTGTGATTGGAAAGCCACGCTAACCAGCCATATCCCAAATTCTCTAGGCTCGCTGAAGTCCTGAGAACGCTGACTTGAAACCAACAACATACAAATCAAACGGCACGTGGGTGACAGAATATTTCAACACACCCAAAGCAGAGCAAAGCTAGGCAAAGTTCCCATCTGGGACTTTCTTCTCTCCTCACCCTTGGCCTTTACTCCATCTCTGCATCCCTTACAGAATCACAGAATGCTTTGGGTTGGAAGGGACCCTTAAAGCCCCCTGCCATGGGCAGGGACACCTTCCGCTTACCAATCCCTTTGCAACACACCCACTCCATCCCCACTACCTCACAACAGCTTTATCACTCTGACCTGCTCACTGCAACACCCCGTATCCTCCAGTTCATACCTCTGCTCCCCAAATCCCTACTTCCCTCTTCCTATAACCCCTCCATGCCCTTACCTCTCCTCACCTTCCCACCACTAATCAACACCACAAATCACAGATACCCTAAACAAGCAATTGCACACCAAAGGCTTTTTGAAAGTTCTCTGCTACAAATGTTCAGTACCTGCAGTTTGTGGCAGCTGGTTGAAGATGACCCGCTGCTGGCTGACCAGCTCACCTCGTGCCGGTCAGGGGGGCCAGTGTGAATACATAACAGGATGCCAGTTCTCTGCCCAGGGCAGGGGAGGGCAGCGAGACCAGAAGCCCGACATGCTCATCAATGATGTTGCGCCGTGGGCTGCGTGCTGCAGGGTCTGTGCTCCACTTGGAGCTTCCAGACAGCTGTTCAAGGAAATTGCCATCAATGTCAGCCTCACCACCGCTATTAGACATCTCATCCATGTCCAGGCCCAGCTTGAACCCATTTAACTTGTAAGGGATAATGAGATAACAGCATGACATGTTGCAGCTGAAGGTTATTTAAACACCCATCTGGTACCTGTTATGCAGCATACATCCTATTGTTGTATAGGAAATATATGTCACCTCCCTCCCACATGGAAAGGAGATCTATGGATGTGTCCCATGCTACCCCTTCTTTTTGCATAGATGGGGTAATTCTCCTCTGTGTTGTTTCGAGAGTATTGCTTTGCATTTTCTACCTGTGTTTTTTGGGAGATGCAGTCCCTTCCAGGCTGGTGAGACCTTGTGAAAGGACACAAGACCACACTGAAAAATTTACTATGGACATCTCATCGCCCCCTTCACACAGCAGTCAGAAGAGGCTCCACGCCATCCAGCTTTGAAGGGGCAGACCATAAACTGTGAAACTGATTCACCCTTTGTAAGACACAACTTGGCGCTACACCTTATCCCAGAAAGGTTCGGGGGTGACCACCCCATTTCAGCCTTCATGGACCCGCATTCCGTTCCTACAGAGGAACGGTGAAATATCTGCTGGTCTGAGAGGTGAGCAACACGACCTGCTCCCACCTTTAACGCAGATGCACAGCCAATAAAATCAACAGATCTCAGTTAAACAGCCTCGGTTCTTCATTCAAACTCCCCGTCTTCCTTCCTGAGAGGACTTTGGCAGTTCTCAGCCCCTTGCTGAAACGGCCTGCGAGGCTCTTGCGCTCCATGAACCCTGAGCAGACACGAGGGATGGCTTATGCGGTGTCCCAAGAAGTCACGTTCCATAGCACAAGTGGTCAGCTCTGCAGATGCCTGCTCTCTCTTCTGTTTTTCTGGGGGATGACTCAGTTTTCCGCAAAAGTTGTCCTACCCTGCAAATCCCGGACTAAAACCTTTGCCTGACACCCCATCTAGTGTTCAGCACAGACTAGTGCAGAGGATGGCAGGGAAACAGCCTCCTGGAAAATTCCCAGCGTTATTTCCAGCGGTATTTAACGACCTTTGTTAAAATATCACCTGAGAGAGTCCAGACACCATCTCAACCTGCATATGCCACTGTCGATTCCTGCCTCCGCGTCTCCCAGGGGAGCGACTGCAGCCGGCAAGCCCCTGCTCCTGGGCAGCCCAAACCCTGGGGCTTTGGGGACACCCCTCTGTAGATAACTGTCCTGGATTCGGCTGGAATCGAGTTAATTTTACTCCCAGCAGCTGGTACAGTGCTGTGTTTTGGATTTAGTATGAATAATGCTGATAACGCCATGGTGTTTGTGGCTGTAGAACTTACACCAAGTCAAGGACCTTTCAGCTTCCTGTGCTCTGCCAGCAAGGAGGGGCACAAGAAGCTGGGAAGGGGCACAGCCAGGACAGCTGGCCCAAGCTGGCCAAAAGGACATTCCCTACCATACGTCATGCTCACTACATAAAACTGGAGTTGGCCAGGGAGCAGGAATTGCTGCTCGGGGACGGGTATCGATCACTGGGTGGAGAGCAATTGTTGCGTTGTGCATCACTTGTTCTCAGATGTTCCTCTATCTATATTACTATTATTATTGCCGTTTCCTTCTCTGTCCTATTAAACTGCTTTTATCTCAACCCACGAGTTTTTCCTATTCTCTTCTCCATCCCAGTGGAAGGAGGGGGCAAGCGCATGGCTGCAGGGTACTTAGCTAGTTATTGGCTGGGGCTAAACCACAACAGTCAGTCATCTGGGCAAACTGCCTTGGAATACGGAGCCAAGAGCCCAGCTGGTCCCACCTCAAGACTTGATGGCAGCTGACAGTGAGGACTCTCTGAATACAGGGGACAACAGGGCTTTCCGGGTGCTCGGCAGTCAGCAGCACAGGGAGACACCTCTTTCAGGAGAGACATCAAATCTGGAGCACGTGTTTTGAATAGTAAATAATGCTGCTCAGTGTTTTTCCAATGAGATTTTAAAAATAAAATGAGAATTATTTAAAAGTGCTTTTCACATTTTTTTCATTTAAAAAAATGAGAGAATGAAAGCTGTTTCAGTGTGTGTCCTTCCCCTTTGCAAACACACTTCTTTGGCGGTGAGGGGGATTATGAAGTTGTCAGGACAAAATATCTGCTCTGAGAATTTGGTTTTAATAAAGCACTTTCTGACGTGTTCAGTCCTGGGAGTTGCAGAGCTCCAGCCACTGCTACGGAAATCTCTGGGCTCTGCGATGCTGGGTGCAGAACTCACTCTGAACTAAGCCCAAAACAAGCATGGCTATGATCCTGGTTAATCACCAGACCAATTAGCACCTTGGTTAAGATGCAGTGAGGTTCCAGTCCTGCTCTCCTTAGAGCTGGGATTGTTCTAATGAAACTCTCACTCTACCCATGCAGCGATACTTTGCTCACAACACTTTCATTTCTCCAGGACTAGTGTGATAAGCCTGTTAAGTCATTAACACCTCCAGCTTACAGGAGACTTGGCTCCCATCCTCCTGGACAGCCTCAGGCCCCACACTCCAGGAAGTTATTCTGCAATTTCAGTTTTGCTTTCCTTTCCGGCTGAGCCAGGCTGGCTTTCAGTTCCCACCACGAAACTTATGAATGCTGCTGTATTCTGTATTCTTGGGCCCACTTTGACTCCAGCTTTGAACCCTCTCAGCACCTCAGTCTTCATAGGAGCTGCTGTTGGGTGGCAGCTCCTCTCCTCTCACTCCTGGCTCAAGTGTGGTCTCCTGGAGTGCTGCAATACGAAGGACACACTGAACTTAACAACTAGGGCAGTGGCAAGGGCACCTGAGGATGGTCCGTTGAGTGGGACCAGCTGATGGTCTTTCCCAGGGTGGTGAGGGAGGGCTTCCTGCCAACCTCGCTGGCGTGTTTGTGGAAAGGTAAGAGTTATCACCCACAGTGGCTCTAGAAGGCAAAGGCTGCACAAGCCTAAAATTGTTTAGCCCACAGGTGGTCATGCACCCTGCTTCTCACGGAAGTACCAGGGCATTTTTCTTGCTGGTGTCTTGGTTTATTGGCAAAATTCCGGAGGTGAATTCAAGGCTAAGAGCTCACAAAATAATCCCATAATTTCTTGAGAAGGACACCCCAGTGGTGTCCCATACCCCGGTCAGCGGCTGCCTGTGACACGTGTCAAATGAGCAGCCAGACGTTAGTGGTAGGTGTAGATCCGAAACTTGCTGCCTCGCTTCCCTGAGAGAAGCGGGCTGGCGGTCCGCAGTGACTGGGGAAGAAAGGGTTGTGTCCCTCTGCCTCTGGGGAACCAGGGCATGGTCTGAAAAAGAGCCGGCGCAACCTTTTAACCGTAAACTCATCCTGCCACTGGGAAATCACCCTTCCTCTTGCCATGAGATTACACACGCTGCTTCGTTTCAGAGCTGGGACGCAGCTTTCAGAACACGTCAACTGTTGGAGGCCTGTGTGCCTTCCAGGTACTTCAGTGTGTGTCCAGCTCCGGGTCTGGCTGCTGACAAACCGCCTGTTTCCTCCTACTTCAGCCACTGAAACACCAGTTGTGTTTGAAGAGAACTTGACACAGCAACCGCAGCACGTTTTTCTGTAAATGTGAGGTACGCTACAGGCCACAAAACCCGTTAATGGGAATTTAGCACACATGGTGAACAATTAGATCCCATGCTAGGACTTCCTAGGAGGCACTGGCCACAACACCACCATCTCCTGCTTATCTCACGCAGTTCGCTTCACACACATGCCGCTGAGGGTCTGAATCATGAGGCCTCCTGAAAGGGATTCAGGCTGTTACATATCATAAGGACCTTTTGAAGAGCTCTTGAATAAACAAATACATATGACATTGCAATAATTATGAGGTACGGTACGCAGAATGGGGACGTATGTCCCTCTCAGGGGCCTGGGCCCTGTGAGGGGTCATGGCAGAGATGGGGTCTGGCTCACTCTGAGGGGGCAGAGGGCACCCAGCGGGCCATGAAGCGTCCCCTGCAAGTCTCCCCAGAGAGAGATGGCTGACGCCATCCCCCCTCTACGTCACGGCCCGCCGACGCCATCAGCAGGGCAGCGAACGCCGTCCTTGCCCTTCACAAAGATGGCGGTCGCGGCTAGGGACGGGGCGGGGATTTGCCCGCCCGCAGCCAGAGGCGGGCGGAAG
>NW_010228196.1:0-7512 GCF_000690775.1 Eurypyga helias
AGGGCAGCAGCGCGGGGGTGAAACCTCGGGGCAGGAGGAGAGAGCACGGAAAAGCTGCGTCAGGTGCTTTGCAGCGCAGATGAAGTCTTCATTTACTGTTGATTTTCTTAAAATTTTTTTCAGCTTCAGGGTTTTTTGAGCTCTTGTTCATTTCCTTTAGGTGCCCTGTTGAGGATTAGTCTCTGCAGGAAAAGTGGTCTGACTTACGTGGGTTGACAGTTCATAATACGTAGACTGCAGTCCCCCAGTTACTCTCTTCTCCTCCCTTAAGAAATCTGCCGAGAGTCTGGTCACACACGGCTCGAGATGGCCGTGTTAGAGCAGGGGGTTGGACAAGGTGAATTCCAGAGGTCCCTTCCGACCTCAGCCAGTCTTCTGTGACTACAAAGCTCTGTCTCTGGGCGATCCAGTAGAACTTGGAGGAGCAAATAAATAAAATCATTTAAGAGAAGTATTTGTGTTGGTATAGACAACTCTCTAATCTGGGTTGCACCATCCAAGACCTTCTGAGGGCAAGCTGCCTGGAAGCAGTGTGCAGTTATGTTTATGAAGAAAGCTGTTTTAAATGTTTATGTTCCTTAAATTGCACGTCTGTTGTCTTTGCAGTGTTTCCTGCGAGTATTCGCCTGGTGACTTGGTCTGGGCCAAGATGGAAGGTTATCCTTGGTGGCCGTGTCTCATATACGACCACCCGACTGAAAGAACGATAGTCAGAGGAAAAGGGAAATCCACTCGTGTCCACGTACAGTTCTTTGACGACAGCCCTACGAGGGGCTGGGTCAGTATTAAATATGTGAGGCCATATAAAGGTAAGAGACATAAATAAAACTTTCTGAAATGGAAATATGCCGCTAGGTTTGGAAAAATAGGTATGGAGTATAGGGTAGGGTATTCTCCATAGAGAAAGAGCAGCAAACCCGAGATTACCGTTGAGTTGGAAATGATGGTTTGTACTTTAAGTTAGAGATGGTTTTTGAGGGTTACAGGTGCGTTTATGGTTAAACAGTTCTTTAAATACTAAACTCTCCTGTTTATTAGACTAGAACGTAAAGGTTGCTTGTGCTTTTAAAGTTTTTTCCTTTATTTCTACCGCCAATTTATAGAAGATCTAAAACATACATCCACTGTTTCAAGTTTTAGCCCTGAACCCTTAAAGTATTAGTAATGTCAAACCCAGTTTTTCAGCAGCTCTTTGGGAACTGCAGTTTGGCCAGAATCAAAAGACTGGGCAGGGATGCTAGGTAACTAATCCTACTGGGGTGTTATTTCTGTTAAGCGGTGCGATGTGGGTTTGTTAATAAAATACATAACTTGAGAATTTAGGATGTTTGTTAGGGTAGTGCTCGTAGTTGAAGGGCAGAGCTGGTGTTTGTCATCTTGAAATGACTTGGCTAACTAATGAAAATCAAATTAATTAAGAATTAAAGCAACATTTTGCATAATCTCGCCTTATTAGTAATCATGTTTTCCCCCTTGTTTTGTAATTTTACTGTTGAAAACTGTAAATCATTGGCTGTAAACTGTCATGTGTAAATCATGTTGCTGTAAACTGTCTCGCTAGTCAGATGAGTACTTTGGGTGCAATATAGTGTTTTTGTTACGCTGTAGGATTTGCTTATGAGGTCAGTGAAACAACTGAATTTAAATAGTTTCTTTGTTTTTTCAAGTCAGAATTCCACCTCATGATCACGTAGTCATCTTTTCCTGGCCTGTTGATACCAAAATGCACCGCACTTCAGCCATAGTTAAATTTTAAATTAAGATGGTGATGTCATTGCTATGTGTTAGCATGATTTAAGGCAAGGGAGCTGGTCCGTGGTTTGTGTGCATCTTTCCTGAAGGCATTTTAAAAGAATTGCATGTTGACAGCCTGCAGTTGCATGTAGAAGCATCTTGTATGCAAAGCACGAGCGTTGGAGCCTTTGGATGCGGAAATGGGGAAGTTCCTTACACCGTGTTACTGTTTGTGACAGAGTAGGTGCAGAGAGCACAGGGCTGGACTTCTGACACTTGGCCACGCAAAGAGCGGGCTTATGGGCAGGTTGGTTAAGTGGCTGCGCAGGTGTTGCACGCTTGAGTACGCAGTTAAATCGTACGGTAAGATTTGTCTCCTGCCATCGTTACATGGTCAGTATGAAACGCTAAATATTTTTAGGTGGCCTCCCTGCCTTTGCGACACGGAAGCGGAGATCTGCTTTGTTAACCTGTTGCGTTGGTGCTGTGGAAGCAGCTACTTGTAACTCCGCGCTTTGCTACTGCAAACTCGATGAATGGGCGTGAGAATTGTGTCTGGCTGATTTCTGAGACAGTTGGCCTCCTACCAGTCCTCCTGCCAGCGGTAACCGCTGAAGCTTCAGTTAACAGCGGCGCGCGAAGGGGTTCACAAGGGCGGGTGTAAGTACCTGTAGAAGCCAATCCTACACTCATACGCAGCCACCTAAGAGCAGAGAAAGGACTCGCCCCTACCCACCTGCAGCGTCCTCCTACTTTCTTTCCTTCCCCAAGTTGTCTATGTAGTGTGTTCTATATGCCGCTCGTTTCCTGAGCATGGCATGAGGGTGGGTCTCGGTGTCTTTGAGGGCCCTTTCCAGAAATCGGTCTGTAGACTGATTGGCATTGGTTTTGTGTTCACATACAGGTGGTGGAAGGAGGAGCTGTGGCGCTCAAGGGCGATGAAAGAGGATGAGGGACCCATGCAGTTATTCATAGTGGGCTTTGCGTGATCCCCTCGTGTCAGGGTGAATTGCCAGCCTGACTGATGAGCCGTTAATCTGGCTAATAGGTCCGTGCTGGGTCAGGGCGCCTTGCCGCACTTGGAGCAGCAGTGCAAATGGCCAGCACAGCTTTAGCCGAGAGGTCTGCGTCGTAGGTGGCGGGTGCCCGTAACTTGAAGGTAACTTCATGGTTGAACGCCTGTCGTGGCTGAAACGGCCGTGTGGTCTCAGTCAGGTCTGCTGCACTGCTAGTGCAGGGGGTTGCTTTTCCCTAGTAACTGCAGTCAGTGTGAGGGTGTTTAGGGCTTAGCCCAGAGGTGTTCACATGTGGTAAGGAGTTACAGAAATAGAAGCAGTTCAAGTGTTCACATGCTAGGTAGGCATTTAATTTGTGAGTGTTTAGACTTTCTCCAGGGGTAGTTTATCAGGCTGAAGGAGCGATGGGTTCTTATATTGAAGACGTGGTGGGAATGCCGGCTAACAACACAGAGTATTAGATTACGATGCTGGTTGTCTGAATACATTCAACAGTGAAGTATGAACACTAAAAGACGAGCTAAATGCTGGACTCACTTCAGTTTCTGCCCAATTGTTGGTTTACAGGTTCATCAGATGGAGAGACGCTGAAGGGAGGCATGTTTTACAGCACAAAGCCTGAAATTAAAAGAGCAATGGTGCTAGCAGATGATGCAATGAGTAAAGATAAAACAAAGCGGCTTCAACTGGCAGTGTGCAATGAACCTTCTGACACGGAGGAGGAAGAGGAGGAAGAAATGGAGGTAAAATTTTTCTTACTTGCTGTCATTTTCAGAAATAGTGCTAGAACTTAGAAGGTGTCTCTTGGAACTAAGCGTGGAATATCCTCCAATTCTCTGGTACAGTAATCAAAGTTTATCTGCTCTTTAATCATACAGGCATATGTATCTGTCAGGTTTTGTTATACTGCTTTGACCCGGGATTGCTGGCTGACAGCCAGCTAGATTTGAGCCAGCAGTGTGCCCAGGTGGCCAAGAAGGCCAACGCCATCCTGGCCTGCATCAGGAACAGTGTGGCCAGCAGGACCAGGGCAGGGATTGTCCCCCTGTGCTGGGCACTGGTGAGGCTGCACCTCGAATCCTGGGGTCAGTTTTGGGTACCTCAGTGCACAAAAGACACTGAGGGGCTGGAGCATGTCCAGAGAAGGGAACGGAGCTGGGGAAGGGTCTGGAGCACAAGTCGAGTGAGGAGCAGCTGAGGGAGCTGGGATTGTTCAGCCTGGAGAAGAGGAGGCTCAGGGGAGACCTGATCGCTCTCTGCAACTGCCTGAAAGGAGGGTGCAGAGGTGGGGATTGGTCTCTCCCAAGTGACAAGTGACAGGACAAGAGGAAACTGCCTCAAGTTGCACCAGGGGAGGTTTAGATTGGATATTAGGAAAAATTTCTTCCGTGAAAGGGCTGTCAGGCACTGAATGGGCTGCCCAGGGAGGTGGTGGAGTCACCATCCCTGGAGGTATTGAAGAGGTGTGTGGACAAGGTGCTTAGGGACACAGTTTAGTGGTGGCATTAGCAGTGCTGGGTCAATGGCTGGACTTGATCTTAAAGGTCTTTTCCAACCTAAACGGTTATGCGACTGTGATAAAGAGATCTTTTATTGTATTGTATTCACACGGTATTGTGGATGATTAAAATATTATTTCAGTACCACCATATGGCATTGGAATAGATTACTTTGGAAAGGAATGGCATGAGGAAACTGTCAAAGGGATAGTGGTTTTCCTGTCCTCCGCTGTCAGCACAGCCCACCTACTCCTTCTCCAGTGTGACATTGCCCCCAGGCACAGGTGCCACTCCAAGCCTTGGGTTAAGATCGTGGCAGCAGTGTGGTGGGCACCGGTGCTGTGTCCTCATTACAGTCCCTCTGCTGCTCTTTTTCTGCAGCACTGGAGTTCTCAAAAGTTTCAGGCTAAAAAAGGCAACCAGTGGAGTCTTTTTCTCCTAGACATTCACGACTTTCTTGAAGGCTACTCTAAGGTGGAATGTTTGTAGGTGGAAATGGGCGGTTAAATAAGAGATGTCATGAGCAAAACTCGCACCAGGGAGTACTGAAAGGCTGCAACATCCTGTCACGTTTCTGACGTAGGTCGGTAGGGAAACCTACAGCACAGAGTTAGCTCATGGAGGGGTTTCTTTGTGCTGAATTTCATACACCGTATGCCTTTTGTCCAGTGCAGATGCTTCGTTCATCAGCATCACTTGTGCAAAGTGATGAGGGAGGCTGTAGAGAATACAAAGAGGGAGTAATTATCCCACTAGCCGATAGCAGTTTGTTATCCAGAAAAACAGTGGAATTCTGTGAATGTGAAGGGAATTGGCTGTGTCTCTTGCGGCGTGACGGCTGCTGCCTTACTGCACATTTTCGTGTGTCTCTTTGCAGCAGCCGTTCTTTGCTTTGTAGAGCGAATTTTCTGTAGGTAAAATAATCTATTTTTCCAGCAGGTGAATGAAAGTGGATCAGGCAACAGTGATGACGACAATAGTGAGGAGGACGTGAAGAGTAACAAGCGAGCCATGAGCCGGGAGAGTTCTGTAAAAGCCAAAAGAAGAAGAGTGTTGGATTCCGACAGTGAACGCGATGGCTCCGATGTAGAGTTCCAGCCTGACGCCAAAGAAGCGGCCAGCAGCGAGGAAGCCAGCAGTGGGGTGGACGAGAACGAATCTGCTGACGCAGAGTCGGACGCGGAGAGCGTTGCAGAGAGTCCCATCAAAGTCCCTTCTAAACGCAAGAGAAGAGACGCAAACAAGCCTGCTAAAAGGAGTAGCCTAGAAAATGCGCATTCTGAAACTCCCAAGAGAGCAGCAACGGTTTCTTTGGAAGCCAAGTCCAAGCTGACATCGTTCGCAGCACCCGAGAGTTTTGAATCTCAAGCGAACGCGTGCAGCGGAGGCACCGGTGGCTTCGCAGTGTGGGAACACGAGAAGCTTGACTGGCTGCAGGAAGGGAAGAGGAAGGACGCACACAGGAAGCAGCAGGGCGACCCCGATTACGACCCGTGTACTCTCTACGTACCCGAGGGCTATCTCAACAAGTGTACGCCGGGAATGCGGAGGTGGTGGCAGCTGAAAAGTCAGAACTTCGATGCTGTGATTTTCTACAAAGTGGGAAAGTTCTACGAGTTGTACCACATGGATGCGGTCACTGGCGTGAACGAGTTGGGCCTGATCTTCATGAAAGGAACTTGGGCCCATTCAGGTTTTCCAGAAACTGCCTTCGGCAGATTCTCCGATGTTCTGGTGCAGAAGGGCTACAAGGTAGCCCGCGTTGAGCAAACGGAGACTCCCGAAATGATGGAAACGCGCTGCAAGTCCTCGGCCCACCCAACAAAATTTGACAGGGTTGTACGCCGAGAAATATGCCGAATCATCACCAAAGGCACTCAGACTTACAGCGTCCTGGACTGTGATCCCTCCGAGAACCACAGCAAATACCTCCTGTGCGTTAAGGAAAAGGAAGACTCCTCTGGACAACGTGTTTATGGGGTCTGCTTTGTGGACACGTCGGTGGGGAAGTTTTACGTGGGGCAGTTCGCGGATGACCGGCACTGCTCGAGGTTTAGGACGTTAGTAGCGCACTACACACCCGTGCAGGTGCTGTACGAGAAGGGGAACCTCACTGTGGACACGCAGAAGATACTGAAGGGCTCGCTTGTGTCCTGCATTCAGGAAGGGCTGATCTCCGGTTCCCAGTTCTGGAACGCATCTAAAACACTAAAAGTCCTCCTCGAAGAAGGATATTTCAAGGAGAAACAGAACTCTGATGATGGATGCTCCTTGCCCTCTGTAATCAAGTCTCTGACTTCGGAGAGTGACTCGCTGGGATTAACCCCTGGTGAAAACGGTGAATTGGCCCTGTCAGCTCTTGGGGGGTGTGTCTTCTATCTCAAAAGGTGTCTGATTGATCAGGAGCTGTTATCGCTGGCAAACTTTGAGGAGTATGTCCCTGTGGATGTTGATACTGCAAAAACAAAGAGTTCCAGTAGTTTCTTTGCCAGAACTGACCAGCGGATGGTGCTGGACGGAGTCACCCTGATGAACTTGGAAGTCCTGCAGAACGGAACCAACGGAACAACAGAAGGTACTCTGTTGGAGAGGATTGATTCTTGTTGTACGCCGTTCGGGAAGCGGCTCCTCAAACAGTGGCTCTGCGCCCCGCTTTGTAATCCTAAATCCATCAATGACCGTCTGGACGCTGTTGAGGACCTTCTGGCGGTGCCGGATAAAACGACCGAAGTTAGTGAGCACCTGAAGAAGCTTCCCGACCTCGAAAGGCTGCTCAGCAAAATTCACAGCATCGGATCGCCGCTGAAAAGCCAGAACCACCCTGACAGCAGGGCCATCTTCTACGAGGAAGTCAAGTACAGCAAAAAGAAGATCGCTGACTTTTTGTCTGCCCTGGAGGGGTTTAAAGTAATGAATGAAATCGTCGATGTCATGGAAGAAATTGCCAGTGACTTCAAATCTAAAGTCCTCAGGCAGCTACTCACTCGCAAAGCCAAAAATCCAGACGGCCGCTTCCCGGACTTGAGTGCGGAGCTGAGACGGTGGGATACTGCTTTTGATCATAACCAGGCTCGAAAGACAGGAGTGATCACTCCAAAGGCAGGTTTTGACCCCGATTATGATAAAGCGCTACAGGACATTAAGGCTGTTGAGGAAGATCTTCACAAATACCTGGATAAGCAGCGCAAACTGCTCGGATTCAAATCCGTGCTCTACTGGGGGGCGGGCAAAAACAGGTACCAAATGGAAATTCCGGAAAGCGT